>NC_052151.1:150219390-150359862 GCF_902713615.1 Scyliorhinus canicula | reverse complement strand
CCCCCCAAACACCCGTGCAGAATACTCCCGGTCCCATTGCTCATGTGCAGAAAATGCCAGCTTGGCACCATGGCAGTGCCCATGCCAGTTCAAAAAGCCACCTTGGCGGTTCCAGGCTGGCACCCAGGTGACTGCCACAGTTTCAGGGTGGCACTGCCAGGGTGCCCAGGTGACACCAGCCATGCCAGCGCACCACCCTGCCCAAAGGGGGCCTCCAATCCCCTGGGAGACCCCCACTTGTGCCATTCCATCTGGTCCTCGTTTATGGGGAATGATGTACTGAATGATACTCGCCCGAGGTCTCTGAGGCGAAGGGGATAAATACCTCGGGAGTCTGCACATTACAGTGAGGCTAGATGACTCGCTCTGTACGCAGATTTGCCAAAACGTGATCCCACCTACAACGGGCGGGATTTACATTGGAACGTCTTGCGAGATTGCGGTAGATTTCGTGAGGCGTTGCGAGCCGGATCGAACCCGGGTTTTCTCAGAGGCAAGCTGTTTTTCACGTGCAGCGTGGCTGTTGGATCGCGTCCGAAGTGTCATTTTGTGTGGGTTTGGCAGGGTAATTCCCGTTGTTTTTTGATGGTGAGATCCAGACCTGTACTCACCCACGCTTAGTCATTTTCCGGGGGCTTGGGGAGTTTCTCACAAGTAAATTTCACTTTTAGAAATCTTTCTTCAACAGCTCCTCTGAGTTCAGGGTGCTATTTTCAGAGTGAGATTGAAGGTCCCCAGAGCACCCACCCAAGGACAATGCGACCCCCAGCGGACATGGGCAACACCCCCAACCCTCGAACCCTGAGGGGCAATTTTCCCCATCACTAAATGTTAGTGTGAGCCCCACCACCCAGGCATGAGGGTGACCCAACCTTGGGTCATTGCCCCCCACCTCCCCCACAAATGAGCATATCCTGCTTTGGGGGTCACTGAGTGCCCCACCACCTTTAGGGTCATTCAGTCTCCTACTTTTCACAATTACCCCGTTTCACAATCACTTCCTTAACTCCCCAACCCTTAATAGCCATCACCCTCCTTTCATGGGCATTCCCCACTCTCTCTTGGCCTTGCTAACCTGTCACCCTGGCAGTGCTAGCCTGGCACCCTGGGAGCCCCAGGTTGGCACTGCCAGGGCCCTGTCCCCATCCACCCGAGGAGCTCCAATAGCATCCGAGCCCCCTGCGTGACCAATATGCCTGGTCTCCCCTTGTGGAGACCAGTACTAATCGGCACCCGGGTGGGTCCTCGCCAATGTGGCCGGTGACTCCCAGGATCCGGGAGAATGTGACCTCAAACAGGCTGCACATATTTAGGTGAGCCTAATGTTTCATTTAAATATAATTATCTGGATCATGCCCGGCGAGGGTGTGATGCAGATCGCACTGGTTTCCGCGGGTCGGGTGACACGCGATTGGCTATGTGCCCGGCACAAAGCTTATTTTGGGCCTCTCTTGCGATATACCCAGCGCCAGCACATCATGTGGGAACATCACGCCCAATAGCTTATAACATTTTCCCAAAGACAGATGTTAAGCTAAATGGTCCAGAGTTTCCTCCCTCCTTTTTTTCATTCTAATTCTCCCCAAATCTACGAAATTTGGGAAAATTATAACAAATGCATCTATTATCTTACTAGCCATTTCTTTGAAGACTATAGGATGACGTCGATCAGGACCTGGGGACTTGTCAGCCCGGGGCTCCAACATAAGATTCTGGGACCATTACCATTGGAGCAGAGCAGGTTGGGGAGATTTAATTTGAAGTTTTCAAATTGTGAACGATGACTAGAGAAAGACTATTGTTTCTGGTCAGGCAGTCGATATTAATCGATTATCAATTGAAAATAGGTATTGAAGAGAACGAAGAGAAAAGTCAGAAGTGTCTTTAGGTTGGAGGTTATTAGAGCTTGGGGATGCTTTCCCACAGTAAGGTGGTTGAGGCAGATACCACTGAAACCTTGAGGGAAGAATAGAGAAGTATCTTAAGCAGAGGCAGATGCAGAAGTATTGGGAGTGAGACGGTCAGTATGAGTTGTTTCAAAGTGGCCAGTGCAGATATGATTGCCAGCATTCCCTCCCTCTCTGCAATACATTTTGATGGTCCCGAGGGAAAATGTTTGCCTTGCTTGTGGAAAAAGTTATTACTGTGGAGACGTATGAATATTGTTTACTTTCAAAATCAGTGGAGTCTGGAGGGCCCGCAGTACAAGTTTCAGTAAAGGGCCCGCAGTACAAGTTTCTGGTAAATCACAGGTCCAAGATACATGTCTACTTACCAGAGTACTGCAGGTCTTATAGGCCAAAGTGAGCCTGAAAGCGGAAGCAGTTAAATACAATAGGAAGTGATCCATAAAAATGCAATAGGTCCTTTCTATCAGCATCCATTGTCAATCTTTTTCCCTTAAAGATTCTTCACAAGGTGATGGCAGACCCTGGCACATCAGAGCAGCTTGTATTAAGCACTGCATCTGTACCAAAGTTCACTCCTCACTCGTGAGAAGAAACAGGTGCAGGTTCCAGGGGAAGAATTACGAAGGTCATTACAGGCATTTCTCTACACTGTGGACAAGGTTACCTAACTGGGCCCACCTTCCAATTGGGGTTAGTGCAGGAATAAAAGGCCTATATGGTTTCTTTTTTGTGTTTCTCACTGCACCAGCAGTGTAATTCCAAAGTCACACAAAAGAGATTTTTGAAAGTGTCATGGAGTGGGTGACGGCTTTATGTCCATCTGCAGGGAAGCCCTAAAGCACAGAGGAAGCAAGTGCAACTTGCCATACAAATGCTGTACGTGCAGAAAATCTCATTGAAAGCATGCATTTACAGTGGCCTGAATTGACCAGCAGTGAAAATTGCGATTGGGCAGAGAATAGCGTGTAAGTGAAAAATCGTGATTTGCACTGGCACTGATCTGACGCCATGCTCATTTGCATGGATTTAAAGCTGGTGCAGGTTGGGCACTTCATGCTCCATCCCTCTCAGGTGGATTTCACGTGGGCATGAATTGGTGCAAGTATTTACAAGCGGAGACTCAGCAGCATAGCCATCGGTGGGGGGGGGGGGAGAGACTAAAAAAAAAACTCAGGGCGTCCCCTCAGGATCAGGGCGGCCTGACTCAGATGGACATTGCTGCATTTTGTGATTTAAACACACTCCTCTGGTGCTACTTACAGGGCTGCTCACACTGCCCACTGTGTCCTGTAAATGTTCAGAGAGCCTCTGGTGGGAGCCCATTCAGGCCACCCCTTGGAAAGCTTCATACCCAGCAGCATCATCAGAGAGATTGGTGCAGCCATGCTCAATCACTGGCCCACCAGGTTTTGGCATTCCTCAGAAGCCCGACTGCAGAGGATGCAGGGATCAGTAGAGCTCACCCCCAACGAGAGGACACCGGCACTGTGGCCTTTGGAATCCTTCCTGGCATTCTGCCCCTCTCAGGTCTTCTCTGAGCCATCTTCATGGCTGCAATGAGTGTGAAGCGCTCCAGCTGTCAGGCTCTTTAGTGCTAATTCCAGTCCCAGCGGGCTGGGAATTGCTTCCAATTAAGGCAAAATGCTGGCCAATTTGTATGTTCTGGATCGCAGAACGAATAGCGCCTCCCAACGGAAACGTAAATCACATGCTTTTCAGTTTTGGTGGGAACATTGAGTCTCCCCCAAATAGAGAACCAGCCCAATATTGTTGGATTCATATTGGGTTGGTTATTGTTATATTTGGGTGTTAGAAGAGTTTCCATGAGCAAAAATAGTTTTTACTTACAGTAAATTAACAATTAACCAGGAGCATTGATATTTTAAAATTGACTATTATTTTGCAATTATAGTCATTTACATTTCCTTAGTTTATGCCAGTTATTGGATGTTTTCATCATTGAATATTCCTTGCAGTACACTAAACTGGGCAGTAAGTGTGACCACGCTACCTTATGCAAGTTCATAATGTTACAGTAATTTGGTTTAAAAAGAAATGTGCAATTTGAAAATAGGAAATTCAAAGTGCCCCATTTTGACAGCACTCAAATTTCTCATAGGTCATTCATGTGTAGCAAATTGCAATATCCCCTATCCCATTGCACCTCTATTATTTTGAACTTCTTGTTATTTTTGTTAATAATTGCTTTATTGGGCAGCACGGTGGCGTAGTGGGTTAGCACTGTTGTCTCACGGTATCGAGGTCCCAGGTTTGATCCCTGCTCTGGGTCACTGTCCGTGTGGAGTTTTCACATTCTCCCCGTGTGTGCGTGGGTTTTGCCCCCATAACCCAAAGATGTGCTGGGTAGGTGGATTGGCCACGCTAAATTGCCCCTTAATTGGAAAAAATGAATTGGGCACTCTAAATTTATTTATTTTTAAAAATTGCTTTATAGCCTAATCTCATTTTACACTTAAATGTATGTAAAAAGATTAAAATCTAGAATTTCAGGATTAGATGAGTTGACCTCTCCCTCTGAAAAACATCGACATAAAAGGGCAAAAATGAAGACATTAGTTGAGTTCTGACATCCCAGCAGTCATTCCTTTTGCTTTCCTTTTGGTGTTATTGCAGTACAAAATTATAGTTCAACGATTTCCCTTCAACTTCCACATCACTTTGGCTATGAAATTACGGTGAAATTCGAGGCTAAACCAATTGCCATGAGCAGGAGTGGAATAACCCATGGAGCTTTTAAATTGAGCAGAGCTTATTGTGATATGATTTGCTTTATGTGAATTTTGTTTTAACGCAGCGTGTAAACCTCTTCCATGAGCTGCATTTACGAAGGTACGGAGGGAGTGCTGCACTGTTGGGGGTAATCTGCCTGTAAAAACGGTTGTGTCCCCATGTTCCTTCACCGGAGGAAGGAGCTACACTCCGAAACCTAGTGATTCCAAACAAACCTGTTGGACTTTAACCTGGTGTTGTAAGACTTCTTACTGTGCCCTCCCTGGCAGAGGTAAACCAAGCGAGATGGGGGGGGGGAATTATTCTGGCCAATGTTTATTGCCCAACCAAAGTCATTAAAATTGCCTGGCTAGTCATTACCGCCTCGCTGTGTGAAACATTCTGCTCTGGGGCTTTCCATTTCACTGAGGTGCCTGCACTTCAAATATACTTCATTGATGATCGCCCGAAGATGGGTGAAAGGCGCTATGGAAATGCTTTGGATGGATGGATGGAGGGGGCCCAGACGTACCCCCACCCTCCAGTGCCCCAGATCGCAGCTCTGGCCATGAGTAAACCTGACAGTCCCAACACACCCTGTGAGCGGGGAACAGGTTGCAGAAGAGCACACCCAATCTACCTGAAGTCATTTGCATGTCCAATCACATCAGCCATCAGATCAGGAGGGGAAAAAAAAAACACCCGGGCAGCCCAATCATATTGAAACCCGCAATTCGGCTCGCAGCTGAATCGCGCGACAGGGCGAGTGAGTTTTACAAAACAAAACAAAACAAAAACATTTCAGGAAAACCCGGTTTGCTGCCGCGCTGAGTGGAGACGCTGGCGGTTCGGGTTTAGCCACACGTCGGCCCAACTAGAAAGTCCAGTTGGACCGACCAACCAAGTGTGTGTGCGGGGGGGGAGTGAAGAAGATGACACAAGAACACGACAAGTAAGTGGAGAGAGTCGCTCTCCCAGGGCTGTCCGCCCAGCGCAGCCCAGGAAACGCGGCGCAGCGCGGCGGACTGCTGAGGAGAGAGTGTGTGAGGGGAAAGGGTTTCGCGGTGTTGTGGGTTGTATTTGCCCCTGTGATTTAACCCCCTCCCCCCAGTGTGTGTGGGTGAGCCGCGAGGCTCCGGGATGTGTGGGAATGTGGTGCACCTGTCAAAGTAAAACCTCAGCGGCACCTGCTCTGCCGGCAGGTCTGCTTCTTATTATATTGGAGTGGACACGTTCGTGAATTTAAAGCTCACTTTGGCGACCGTGCGTTTTTTTAATAATTGAAGTTCGTGCAGGATTACTAACCCTCGAACAGACCCCGGGGGGGGGGGGGGGGGGGATTAAGGGGTTGCGGGAAAACAGGGAGGAGGGGTGAATTTCCGTTGATTTACCGCCGAAATTACGACAGCCGATTTGGTAAACCTCGATGAGAATACTGTAAAGATTGATGGTCCTGGGGGGGGGGGGGGGGGGATTTTCAGTGGATCGTTTTCTCTGACCAGTTGCAGTGAAATGTTCGGCGTTTATTGATTTGTTTTTCTATTGATTGATTTGTTTTGTCCTCTTTCACTGCAAAATTAGTCAGAATTGAAGACTGGAGAGCGGGACTGCGCCTAGTCCTGGGGCAGCACAAAGATTGGGATTAGCACTGGGTGGAGATGATCAGAACCGTGCCAATCAATTGGGGCTAGCGGACAGGCTGGAGAGAGAGACAGAGTTTAGCTGTGGGTCAGAGCTGTGTGTGTTGGAGACCGAGAAGATGACTTTTTCAACCCTTGCAGCCGGGTTAGGCGACAGCACTGCCCCAGGGAAGAGGGGTTGATATTGAAGGAAGTATCCCCACAGCTTCCCACATCACTGTACTGAATTGAATCTCCTGACCAGTAATGTGACACTGCAGTGATAACATTTCCAAATCAGAGCAACGTGTCCCTACTCCCCCAAGGCACAATGGGATTTCTTCACTTTTGGCCACCGCTTTCGTCTTTAGTTTCGACAAGGAGGCTTGAAGGGAAAATGGCGTGAAGACACTTGGCAGCGATGAAATTCTACACCTGCTAGGCGTTGGCCATCATCTCTTTAAAAAAATCACTGAGTCAGGCGAACAATCGGCAGGTGCTCGGCAATAAACACCTTTCTCAAGTGTGTGTGGGGTGGGGGTGGGGGGGTGAAGATTTGCATTGGTTTGACCTTGTTTTTATCACTCATCTGATGACCCTGTGAGACGGTTTTTTTCTGTGCACTCCCGTGAAGAATGTGAACCCCAGGCAACGTCTCACTGCCGCTAATAAGATCACCAGCAGGATGAGTTTACGTGTCAACCCCAAAAAGGCCATTATGCTTTCAGTGCTGGCATATTGACAGTAGGAATTAAAAAAAGAAAATAGCCCTTTTATTATTCATTTCCTCTGATATCCCTGTTCTTAGTTGATACTTGAAAACGTTTTCAGGCCTCACCCCGCCTTCCCCCCCCCCCCCCCCCTCTCACTTTCTTGAGTGAGACAAAATTAACTTTTGCTAAAAGTTATATTAAGTGCTCAAGTCTTCGGTTTATTCATGATTGGGACCCTGGATATGATATTAAATTTTTTTTAAATCAGTTTTTAATGTAGGCGATGCACGGTGGCACGATGTTTAGCATCGCTGCCTCAGGGCGTCAGGCACCTGGGTTAATTCCAGCCTTAGGTGACAGTAGAGTTTGTATGTGCTCCCTGTGTCTGCCTGGGTTTTCTTTGGTTGCTTCAGTTTCCTCCCACAGTCGGACAGTGTACAGATGGGTTGGCCATGCTGAATTTCCCCGTAGTGTCCAGGGATGTGCAGGTTAGGTTACAAGGGTTAGGATGGGGGAATGGACCTGGGTGGAGTGCTCTTTTGGAGTTTAGCGGCAGAGTCATTGAGCCGAATGGCCTCCGTCTGTACTGCAGGGATTCTATGATACTTTAAGCCGCTAGGGGAGGGATGGTGCAAATGTAAAAGAAGGATATCCTGAAATCCAGGGTTGACATTTATGTGAAATGTAGTGTAAAAATTGAATCGCTTTGTGTGAGTTTCGCCCCCACAACCCAAAGGTGTGCAGGGTAGGTGGATTGGCCACGCTAAATTGCCCCTTAATTGGAAAAAATGGCTACTCTCAAATTTTATTTACTATCTGATTTACTGTAACTTTTGTCTGTGTGGGAAACCCCTGCAAATATTTATTATTTCCCAAAGGTTTCTGCCCTATTTCTAATGCTAACCAAAGTAAAGCACTACAGATAACTATCGATCTAAATTTTCCACTTCTGGTGCATCATAGCACACTGGGCTAAATCGCTGGCTTTGAAGGCAGGCCAGCAGCACGGTTCGATTCCCGTCACAGCCTCCCCGAACAGGCGCCGGAATGTGGCGACTAGGGGCTTTTCACAGTAACTTCATTTAAGCCTACTCGTGACAATAAGCGATTTTCATTTTCATTTGCACTGAGATTTCTGTTAACAGTATTTGGCCTGAAGAATATTTTTGTATTTTGTTTGACTAGAACATCAAAAATATTTAGTCAGACACCCTTTTTCAGTCCAAGTACAGCACTTCCAAATAAATTGCTGAACTCTAAACAAAGAAATACCTTCTAAATAAATAAGCATCCAATTATTAAAAATGTCACGAAAATATCTTTGTTTAATATTTATTCCTGTCTGTTGTAAGCGGCATTTAAATTCTTTTTAAGAACTCTGGCCTTTGGAGCTCAAACATTTGGCTGCAAACAGTAGTATTATTTTCTCTCCTCTGACATTATCCAAAGCTACCTTCTGAATCATTTTCATCTGCTAGATTTCTGAAACTGTAAATTTACAGTCAGATTTAATGCTCATTGAAATTAGAAGCTGAATAGTCACAGGCAAGGGAGTAGGTTACCTGATTACTTCAGTAACTGCCATCATCATTTAATCTGTAGTCTGAGGTTGTTTATGCAAAGGGTTTTACACATAATTTCACCCATATAGAGCAGTGCTCAGAGTATATTGATCGATAAACAGGCAACTCATGTTTGAGGGGACTGGACTGAAAACAGTGAAATGATAAATAAGGGACATCACTGTTCTTGGAAAATGGAAATCTCTGCAATAAAAAAAAAAATTTAGAGTATCCAATTATTTGATCCAATTAAGGGGCAATTTAGGGTGGCCAATCCACCTATCCTGCACATCTTTGGGGTTGTGGGGGTGAAACCCACGCAGACACGGGGAGAATGTGCAAACTCCACACGGACAGTGACCCAGGGCCGGGATTCGAACCCAGGTCCTCAGCGCCGCAGGCAACAATGCTAACCACTGTGCCACCGTGCTGCCCTAAATCTCTGCAATTTAACTAATCAGTGATGATAGTATGATATAGTTAATTTTGTTGATTGTAAGTCTACAGAGATATGTTTAGTACTCTAACACTGGTCTCCAATGCGTGTAGCACTAAATATTTCTGGCTGCAAAAAAAGTAATGTTTGTAATTTTTATTTGAACAATCAAAAAATTAGCTGTGGGATGTGCATGCTGTCATTATGGGGTGAATGATGTGGACAAAGTGAGTTGTTTAGATCAGTTTTCTACCTTGCAAATCAAAAATGACCTTGAGTCAATGCCTCTTTTTAAATTTTTTTTTGTACCTCACCTGTTTCCTGCCTTCCCCCTCCAATTCTGAAGGTGTTGATTTATACTGTCAGCCATTGGTTTCTCACCCAGAACATTTATATTCATATGTGTGATATGCACTGAGTTATGGGAAGGTCATTTGGTTGAAGTGAAGAAACTGATGTAATAGGGCTAACAGAAAAATGATTGCAAACTGGAGAGTTGAGCATTGCGGGCTACAGTGTACTTAGGAAAACTGGCTGATGAAGAAGGGATGGTGGGATAGTTGTGTTAATTAAAAATGACGATTCAGTAGAAAGAATGGACAAAACTAATAAAGAGAACCCATTGAATTGGGAAATATCTGGTCACCTAGCTAAACTATTTGAGTACAGCTACAACATTGGCATTTAACTAGCAATGTAAGAAATTGCCTAGTTATATCCTGCCCACAAATAACAGGAAAAATCCAACCCAGCCGATAACAGCCCCATTAGTCTACTCTTGATCAGCAAAATGCTGGACGATGTCATCAACAGTGTACTTACTCAGCAATAATCTGCTGACAGATGCTTAGTTTGGATTCTGCCAGGGTCACTCAGCTTGTGACGTCATTTCAGCCTTGGTCCTAACATGGACGAAAGAGCTGAACTTGATGAGGTTTGCGTGACTGCCCTTATATTTTATCAAATGTGGCATTGATTCTGAGCAAAACAGGAGTCAATGGGAATTGGGGGGGGAAAACTCTTCACTGGTTGCTGTCATACCTAGCACAAAGGAAAATGTTTGTTGTCGTTGGGGGACAGTCATCTCAACCCTGGGTAATTCCTGCAGGAGTTCCTCGGGGTTGTGTCATAAACCCTGCCATCTTCAGCTCTTCCATCAATGACTTTCCTTCTGTCATAAGATCAGAAGTGGGGATGTTCACTGATGGTTGTGCAATGTTCTGCAGTGTGATCCTCTAATACGGAAGCAGTTTATGTCCATAGATGTGCAGGGTAGGTGGATTAGTCATGTTAAATTGCCCCTTGATTGGGAAAAAATGAATTGGGTACTCCAACTTTATTTAAAAAAAAGAAAAAAAAACTTTCAATGGAATTAGAATTGCTAAATACCCCACTATCAAAATCCTGGGGGTTACCATTGATCAGAAATTGAACTGGACTAGCCATATAAATACTGGGGCTACAAGAACAGGTTAGATGCTGGGAATTCTGTGGCAAGTGACTCATCTCCTGACCCTCAAAGCCTGTCCACCATTTACAAGGCGCAAGTCTGGAGTTTGATGGAATGCTCTCCGCTTGCCTGGATGAATGCAGCTCCAACAGCACTCGAGAAGCTCAATCCCACCCAGGACAAAGCAGCGCATTGACACCTCATCCACCAGTGGCAGCTGTGTGTACCACCTACAAGATACATTGCAGCAACTCACCAAGGCTCCTTTAACAATGCCTTCCAAGCCCATGACCTCTACCGCCTGGAAGGATAATGGCAGCAGACAATTGGGAACACTACTTGCAAGTTTCCCTTCAATTCACACACCGTCCTGATTTTGAATATTTATCACCGTTCTTTCACTGTCACTGGGTTAAAATCTTGGAACCCCCCTTCTGAACAGCACCATGGGTATTCCTGTAGCACATGGACTGCAAGCAGTTTAAGAAGACAACTCAACAGCATCTTCTCAAAAGATAATTAGGGATGCACAATAAATTCTAGCACTGTCCCTGTCCCATGAATTAAGCAAAACCTTATTGAATATTTTGAAGAGTACATAAGATTGCCGTGGATAAACTTTCAGAAGACCTTTGATAAGGTGCTATGTGGGCAGCAAGGTCGCACATTGGGTAGCACTGTTGCTTCCCGGCTTGGGTCACTGTGTGGCATCTGCACGTTCTCCCTGTGTCTGTGTGGGTTTTCTCCGGGTGCTCCAGTTTCCTCCCACAAGTCCCGAAGACATGCTATTATGTGAATTGGACATTCTCAATTCTCCCTCTGTGTACCCGAACAGGGGCCAGAATGTGGCAACTAGGGGCTTTTCACAGTAACCTCATTGCAGTGTTAATGTAAGCCTACTTGTGACAATAAAGATTATTATTACTATTATGTAAGAGACGTAAGCAAAGGCTAAACTTTTGTGGTGTCAGGAACCATTTAATAGAATGTGTTGAAAGATGGCTATGTAAATGTAATGATACATTGATAAGACCATTTAAGAGTGCCAATATTATAGGTAGGTTGGTGTTCATGCTATTTGCCCACTCGAAGCAATGGGATAAACCATTGCACCAGGCACACTCCAAACCCTTTGGAAGATACCTTTAAAAGTTGCAAAGTAAAAGAGTGCCTTAAAGGGAGCAGCATATTACAGATGCTGGAGACTGAAATAAATAATAATGCGTTTGGGGTGTTTTGAATACATGTCTCACTGCCTTATTAAGTGAGACATAAAACTACCATGGTTAAAGGATCAGTTTAGGATCTCTGAAGCAACAGTTTAGGATCTCTGAAATTGACCAGCTTACAAAGAGTGCAGCAACTGTTGCCACTGTTCACCTGTTCTTCCTGTATTAGTGACTAATTTGCTTCTTTGCCCCATGACATTGGTGGATTTGATTTCATAGATCATAGAATTTACAGTGCAGAAGGAGGCCATTCAGCCCATCGAGTCTGCACCAGCCCTGACAAAGAGCAACTCACTCAAGCCCACGTATCTACCCTATCCCAGCAACCCCCCACTTAGCCTTTTCTTTTGGACACTAAGGGCAATTTAGCATGGCCAATCTACCTAACCCGCACATCTTTGGACTGTGGGAGGAAATCGGAGCTCCCGAGGAAACCCACGCACACATGGGGAGGCCGTGCAGACTCCGCACAGACAGTGGCCCAGCGGGAATCGAACCTGGGATCCTGGAGCTGTTAAGCAATTGTGCTAACCACTATGCTACCGTGCTGGTCTCCACTCTACAAAAACGATACTGAAACAGTAAAGAGAATGCAGAAGACCAGTGTAGAGTGATGCGACCATCAATTCACTTGAGACATGAGTAGAAGTAAACCGTGGCTTTAATCAACTTCGAACAGTGCCTGCCTGCGACTGAACCAATACTGAGAACCGCCTACAGGTCGACTGCTCTTTATAACTCCCTTCAAGGGGAGGAGCCATGGGCAGAGCCCATATATGTCCCAACATGTTCCCCTATGGATAATGCCATACAATGGCCCATTGGAGAAGCCCACAAGGGCAACAGCATAGCACAGCTACAAATACAAGGGCAATTCCACAGATACAAATACACTGGTGGATTATTGGTATAATACATTTGCTACATTGACCCCCTGTTAAAAAATGAAGTCCGGCAGGGGTGACGGGTTCATAAGTTCAGCTGGTCCGCCGCACGGATTGTGCGCTGTGATCGCCGAAGCTCTGGCATTGTTGCTGGCCCGGGTGTCGAACTTGTCCGTGCTTGCATTGGTAGTGAGGGTGCCGGTGCGGGTACAGACGTTGACTCAGGGAGCGTCTCTTCTGGAGCTTCATTCCTGTGGATCGGTGAAGGGGGGATGGTGGGCGGGAAGGAGCGCGGGAGACATATAGGGGCGGGGGCACTGGTTATGGTATGTTGGTCGGGATATGGTGAAGGGGCGGTGGTGGTGGTGGTGGAACCGGCAGGTGCCAGGCCCGGAGGGAGATCGTATCCTGTCGGCTATCGGGGTGTTCGATATAAGCATACTGAGGGTTGGAGTGTAGGAGCTGGACCCTCTCTACCAGAGAATCAGACTTCTGGCTCCTGACGTGCTTTCTGAGTAGGACCGGCCCCGGTGCCTTCAGCCAGGTCGGAAGCGAGGCCCCTGAGGTGGACCTCCTAGGGAAAACAAATAGGCGGTCATGAGGGGTCTCGTTTGTGGCCGTGCAAAGTAGGGACCTAATAGAGTGGAGCGCATCGGGGAGGACCTGCCAGTGAGAAACTGGGAGATTCCTGGACCGCAGGGTCAGTCAGACGGTCTTCCAGACTGTTGCGTTCTCACTCTCCACCTGCCCGTTTCCCCTGGGGTTATAACTGGTAGTCCTGCTCGAGGTGATGCCCTTACTGAACAGGTACTGACGCAGTTTGTCGCTCATGAACAACGAGCTCCGGTTACTGTGGACATAATTGGGGAAACCAAACAGGGTGAAGACACTATGTAGGGCTTTAATGACAGTTGACGTGATCATGTCGGGGCAAGGGATTGCAAAGAGGAAGCGGAATATCTCCTCAATAATATTGAGGAAATATGTATTGGGGATATTGGAGGGGCGGGGCCCTTTGAAATCAATACTGAGGCGCTAAAAGGGCCGGGATGCCTTTACCAGGTGGGCCTTATCTGGTCGATAGAAGTGCGGTTTACACTCCGCACAGATCTGGCAGTCCCTGGTCATGGCTCTGACCTCCTCGGTGGAGTAGGGCAAGTTGCCTTGATATAGTGGTTAAGCCGGGTGACCCCCGGGTGGCAGAGGTCATCGTGAATAGCCCGTAGTCGGTCATCTTGCGCGCTGGCGCATGTGCCGAGGGACAGGGCATCTGGGGGCTCGTTGAGCTTCCCAGGACGATATACTATATCGTAATTATAGGTGGAGAGTTCGATCCTCCACCTCAAGGTCTTATCGTTCTTGATTTTGTCCCGCTGCGTATTGTCGAACTTGAAGGCTACCGATCTTTGGTCGGTGATGAGGATAAACCTCCTACCAGCGAGGTAGTGCCTCCAGTGCCATACAGCTTCCATGATGGCTTGGGCCTCCTTTTCGACTGAGGAGTGCTGAATTTCAGAGGTGGTGAGGGTGCGCAAAAAAAAAACGCTGCCGGTCAGCCTGCTTGATTGAGGGTAGTGGCGAGAGCGACCTCTGATGCATCGCTCTCCACCTGGAAGGGGACGGACTCGTCCACTGCGCGCATTGCGGCTTTGGCGATGTCCGCCATGATGCAGCTGAAGGCCTGGCGGGCCTCGGCCGCCAGTGGGAAGATGGCGGCCTTGATTAGTGGGCGGGCTTTGTCCGCATAGTTTGGGATCCACTGGGCATAATATGAAAATAACTCGAGGCACCTCTTCATGACCTTGGGGCAGTGGGGGAGGGGAAGTTGCAGGAGGGGGCACATACGGTCAGGGTCGGGTCCTAGAACCCTGTTTTCCACGACGTAGCTGAGGATGGCTAGGCTGGTTGTGCGGAAAACGCATTTCTCCTTGTTGTACGTGAGGTTTAGGGTTTGGGCGGTTTGGAGAAATCTGTGGAGGTTGGCATCGTGGTCCTGCTGATCATGGCCGCAGATGGTGACATTGTCCAAGTACGGAAATGTGGCCCGCAGCCCGTACCGGTCCACCATTTGGTTCATTGTTCTTTAGAACACCGAAACCCCATTTGTGACGCCAAAGGGGACCCGGAGGAAGTGGAAAAGGCGGCCGTCTGCCTCAAAAGCCGTGTAGTGGCAGTCCTCCGGGTGGATTGGGAGCTGGTGGTATGCAGACTTCAGATCCACCGTGGAGAACACCCGGTAGTGTACGATCTGGTTTACCATGTCTGCAATCCGGGGAAGTGGGTACGCATCGAGGTGCGTGTACCGGTTTATGGTTTGGCTGTAATCTACAACCATCTGGTTCTTTTCCCCGGTCTTGACAACCACCACCAGAGCTCTCCAGGGGCTATTACTGGCCTCGATGACCCCCTCCCGCAAGAGTCGCTGGACCTTGGACCTGATAAAAGTCCTGTCCTGTATGCTATACCGCCTGTTTCTGGTAGCGACTGTTTTGCAGTCAGCAGTGAGGTTTGCGAAGAGTGGGGGAGGGTCGACTTTTAGGGTCGTGAGGCTGCATATGGTGAGTGAGGGTAGGGGCCCCCGAACTTGAGGGTTAGACTCCTGAGGTTTCATTGGAAATCTTGTTCCAATAGGAGAGGAGCGCAGAGGTCTGGGAGCACATATAATTTAAAATTGATGTACTCGATGCCCTATATTGCTAGGGTTGCGGTAGTGCACCTTGGATTTGCACTGAGTGCGACCCAGAGGCGAGGGAGATGGTTTGGTGCGCCGGGATAATTGTGAGCGAGCAGCGTCTTACTATGTCCGGGTGAATGAAGCTCTTTGTGCTCCTGGAGTCGAAAAGGCAAGGTGTCTCATGCCCGTTTACCCGGACGATCATCATAGAGCTCCGGAGGTGCTTGGGTCGCGACTGGTCCAGGGTGACCACACTGAGTTGCGGGTAGTCGGCGTGGTCAGAGGTGCTGGGGTCGCTCTGCGATTGCTGCTCTTGTTGATCGTACGTGTTGAGCGGCGTAGCAGATGGCGGCCAAGATGGCAGCTCCCATTGGTCGAGCGTGGTGGGCGGTGAGGAAGATGGTGTCCAAGATGGCGGCCCCCCTGGATCGCACATAGCCGGCCGCGTGGGGGAGGATGGCCAAGATGGCGGCCCACCTGAGTCGCACTTGCTGTGAGGGCTGGAAGATGGCTGCCCCCACAGATAGCACAAGGCTGATGACACGTCTGCAGGGGGCGGAGTCGGCCGACACGCTGCCACACTGGGGTCTGCGGGCCTGTGAGTCTGAGGATCGGGCCTGTGAGTTAGAGTTCTTGGACCTGGCCAGGCAAACTTTGGCGAAATGTCCTTTTCTCCCGCAGCTGCTGCAGTTCGTGTTATGGGCCGGGCAGTGCTGCCGGGGGTGTTGGGACTGGCCGCAGAAATAGCAGGGTAGCCCCCCATGATGGGCGGGCGGCCGCGTGGCACAGGCCTGGGGTAGTCTTTGGTCGGGGAGCCACGAGAGGGTCGCGTGGTCAGCCGGGAACGCGTTAAGGCTCTGGAACGCTACTTCCAGAGAGGAGGCTAACTTTATCGTCTGATCCGGGTCCAGGGCCCCCTTTTCGAGTAGGCGCTGTCTCACATAGTTGGACCGACCTCCCGCCATGTAGACGTCTCGGACGGCGAGTTCCATATGTTGAGTGGCCGTAACGGCCTGGTAGTTGCAGCTGCGAGCGAGGGCTTTGAGGTCACGTAGGTAGTCTTCTAGCGATTTCCCCGGGACGCTGGTGGCGAGTGGTGAGGATGTGTCGCACGTAGACCTCGTTCACGGGCCGTACATAGAGGCGTTTGAGCATCGCGAGGGCGTCTCCGTAGGAGGAGGCCCCGTTGAGTTGAACAGAGATTCGATGGCTCACCCGTGCGTGGAGGAGGCTCAGCTTTTCGTCGGTGATGGAAGGCGTGGAGAAGGCTGCGAGATGGGCCTTAACGCAGTGGAGCCAGTGTGAAAAGATTTCTTTCACCTCCGCGGCCTGCGGATCGAATTCCAGTCGGTCAGGTTTGAGGGCCGATTCCATTGTTGTGTTTAAGTTGATTAAATTGATGCGACCATCAATTCACTCGAGACATTTGTAGAAGTAAACCGTGGCTTTAATCAACTTAGAACAGTGCCTGCCTGTGACTGAACCAATACTGAGAACCGCCTACAGGTCGACTGCTCTTTATAACTCCCTTCAAGGGGAGGAGCCATGGGCGGAGCCCATACATGCCCCAACATGTTCCCCTATGGATAATGCCATACAATGGCCCATTGGAGAAGCCCACAAGGGCAACAGCACAGATACAAATACACTGGTGGATTATTGGTATAATACATTCACCACATAAGAGTATAAAGACCAACATAGTCCACTTGTTCTGATTGACCCGGTGTGCTGTAGATTCCTGATATTCTGTTTTGAGGCGTTACACCTGATCCCAAACCATTTCTCCACACAGGCACTTTCTAGCGAAGTGCCTGGTTAACAAAAGGAACAGGCACCCTCGAAGATGGTTTTCCTTCTTCCATTCTCCGAGGCAGAGTACCAATTGTAACACCCCTCTCAATGGCCATGACAGATCACTAAAGACAGACCAGGGGCCAAACTCTAAATTAAAAAATAAATAAATTTAGAGTATCCAATTCATCTTTTTCCAATTAAGGGGCAATTTCGTGTGGCCAATCCACCTAGCGTGCACATTTTTGGATTGGGAGGGTGCAAAACCCATACAAACACGGAGGGAATGTGAAAACTTCATACGGGTAGTGACCCAGAGCCGGAATCGAACCTGGGACCTCAGCACCGTGAGGCCACAGTGCTTATCCACTGCGCCACCGTGCTGCCCTCAAACTCTAAATCTTGCTTGCCTTAATAACTCAGATCCATACCATGCAGTGATAAAAAGAAACTGAGTCTGAACCATTGGGGAAGCTCCTAGTTCCTCCTGAAGAGGAGTAGCACTGGTCATACTCATGGGTAATTCATGACCATAATTCAAGACGCAGTATTGAAAGTGTCAGAATCTAGTCTCTATTGGGTGGAGGCAGTTAAGGTGGGGGAAGTTTCCAACCAATCTCTAGTGTGAAATGTTGACAAACTGAATTGGTGACACTGCATTTTTATTTTAACATTGAAACCTACATGATCTATAAATCCAGAGGATGAACAATCTGCGAGAATATTGACATGAGGAAATGGTTTGTCTTTCATTTGCACACACAAGACTTTAATGCTTGCTTGAGCAGAAATATTAGGTGGAATTTTCCTAGAAATACATTTAAGTGCGGCAGCGGACGTGAAAAAGACATTCTTCTCACGGGCTACAAGGGCAGTCTTTTGTGCCATACCGTTCACGCCCCATCTTATTAATTATGTAGACACAAGAAACTTAAAAAAAAAAAATTTAAACTACCCAAATCTTTTTTTCCAATCAAGGGGTAATTTAGCGTGGCCAATCCACCTACCTTGCACATCTTTGGGTTGTGGGGGTGAGACACCCACGCAGACATGGGGAGAATGTGCAAACTCCATGTGGATAATGACACGTGGCCAGGATCAAACCCGGGTCCTCGGCGTGGCGAGGCAGCAGTGTTAAACACTGCATCACCGTGCCGCCCCAATAGACACCGGAAACCCACTGCATTGCTGCCGGGCGGGTGGCCACTGAATCGCCCGGCTCATTGTTTCCTCACTCTGGGTGCCATAGCTAAACTGCTGCCACACACATCGTTCCCAATGCTTGCAGCCCAAATCTGTTCCAGTGAAGACATTCCCCGAAAGCCAAAAAGAGTTCGGTGAGCTGCCCCTGGAATGCCTTTTGGTGGCCCGCTGTAATGACCTCTGACCGCAGGAGATCCAGCAATCACATCACTTTGGCTTGGGAGATGGTGGCAGTGTTGGTTAGTGCTTATGCTGCACAGAATAGATCAGGCATCCAGTGCAGAGAAAGATTGAATTATCTCATCCTTGCCACCAGGGTAAGTCAACAGTTTCATCACTCGGAACTCACAAGGCGCTCTCGCTCTCTATCTCTCCTTCGCCTCCTCCCTTGAGGCCACTTGCATAGATCAACATGTGCACCCAACACACACCCTAGGATACTGGTAAATACTGCACAGCCCTCATGTCATACAACCAGCTCAGCATATTTTCACAGTGTAACAGGATAACAGCCCTTGTCACCCACGCAAAATTAAGAGTTGTAATAAAGGTAACAAAGTTCAGGATTAATGATGAACTGTGAACTGCAGAATAACTATCCATGGGGTTTGGAAAGGTCAAAACCATGTCAGGATCATCAAGCAACAACCTGGATCATCCGGAGCTTCACAAAGCCTCTGCACCTCCACCATATCGTCGTCCTGAAGACCCGCTAAAGAGAAATCTAGGCCCCGGTGGCTGCCTGCAGCCCTTCTCGATGAACACAAAGGATAAGACAATGTAAGGCCAGTGGTTGGAGTCTTCGACCGACCCCAGACCTTAAGACCAGATACAATGTGCTCTGTCGAACTCAAAATGCCCAACCTTCAAATTGGGATTGTGAAAGCATGGCAGCCAGTTTTCAAATTTAGCCCCTCTGAGACCGGGCACATACATACACACTTACACACACACACATACATGTGGGTTTTCTCCGGGTGCTCCGGTTTCCTCCCTATTCTGTCCAAAGATGTGCAGGTTAGGTGGATTGGCCGTTCTAAATTGGGTGGGGTTAGTGGGCAGCACGGTAGCATGGTGGTTAGCATAAATGCTTCACAGCTCCAGGGTCCTAGGTTCAGTTCCCGGCTGGGTCACTGTCTGTGCGGAGTCTGCACGTCCTCCCCGTGTGTGCGTGGGTTTCCTCCAGGTACTCCGGTTTCCTCCCACAGTCCAAAGATGTGCGGGTTAGGTGGATTGGCAATGCTAAATTGCCCTTAGTGTTCTAAAAAATAAGGTTAATTGGGGGGGGGGGGGATTACTGGTATAGGGTGGATACGTTGGCTTGAGTAGGGTGATAATTGCTCGGCACAACATCGAGGGCCGAAGGGCCTGTTCTGTGCTGTACTGTTCTATGTCTATGTCTACTGGGCTATGGTAACCGGGTGGAAGTGTGGGCTTGGGTAGGGCGCTCTTTCCAAGGGTCGGTGCAGACTCGATGGGCCAAATGGCCTCCTTCTGCACTATAAATTCTATGATAACACACACACACTCTCCTTCTCGGGCCCCATCTCCCCGAATCAGCCAGAATGTTCGACCACCATGCAGTAGGATTCCCAAGGACCCAACTGAGAAGACTGCTCTATCAACTTGACAGGATTCTCTTCTCCGTTTCTTTCTTCCACTCTTGTTAGGACATCGATATCTCGCAGTTCATCAACGTGAGCACTAATAATCTGTGCCAGAGAGCTAAGATTGTCATCCACAACTTCACTCATAATGGCAGCTATCGTCTTGAAGCCAATGGCATCGCCCAAGCATAGGCCCGTTCACCAGCGAAACCACCACTGTGTGAACTGGGCTCTATCTCGGCTGTCTTCAACTTCCTCAATCAAACAAGGACTTCCTTGATTTAACTCCGCTCCCTATCAACAAAAGTTAGCCAGGAACATTGCACAGGACATACTTGGCAGGAACAAGTTATTATGGGTTATGCATCAGGATAAAAATAAGGGTTAAAAATTGAATAGCACCAGAGCTTGTGAAAACACTCCTGCGCTTGCATAGCGTGACCTCCCTCCAGTACTTTTCTGACTAGTTCCCCACCTTCACCCTTTGTGAACTCCAAACTCTGCTGCCTGTATCCTATTCTGTCCAGAGTCCTGCTCATTGACCTCTCCTGTCAGTACTCATGTTTCCCAATGCCTGAAATTTAAAATTTTCATCTTTTTTTTAGATCCTTTCCAGCCTTGGCGCCGTGAGGCAGCAGGGCTAACCCACTGTGCCACGTGCTGCTCTAAGAGCACCCTATCTAGGCCCATGCCCCCATCCTACCTCTGTAACTCAGTTACCCCACCTAATGTTGTGGACACTAAGGGACAATTTAGCATGGCCAATCCACCTAAACCCTACTTCTCTGGACTGTGGGATGAAACCAGGCATCCAGAAGAAACCCACACAGACTCCATCTGGACAGTCGCCCAAGGCTGGAATTAAACCCGGATCCCTAGTATTGTGAGACAGCAGTGCTAACCACTGTACCACCATGCAACCTGAATTATTCAAATTATTTAAAGTGTAATTTTTGCATTTGTCACAAACAGGCTAATTCCGCGGGCACGAGAAGTTGTTGATATTATTTTGTTTGCTCACAATTGACAGCAATACAGAACTGTGCTAGAAAATTATTTGGTGTTGAGGTTAAACAGTTAAAGCTTTGGGATGTGCATCTAAAATAAGATCTGGTCAAGGAATGTCACTTCTGTAAATTAAACAATTTTGCGATTGTGATCTCTAAAGCCATTTTCCTTGTGTTGAAGGAATCAGTCTTTTAAAGTATTTCAGTTACATTTGGGATTCAAAATGGCGAAAATAGAAGCACAAGATGTTGATAAAGATTTGTTTTGAAAGTAAAAGTGAACCGTAAGCTGAAGATAGATTCAGCTGGTTACTTTGGAGGCCTTGTTAATGAGGCAGGAGATGCAAGTCCTTTACAACCCCACCCAAAGTCATTGTCGTTGGGTTTTGCAGGCAGACTCCAATGAATTGAAATGTGGGAGACATGGTAAGGCATTTTAGGATTAGCCACCTTGGTCTGTGAATTGAAGTCATTTTAGTCTTTTTAAGCAGTCTGTTTTTAACAGTTCAGTTTCCAGCTGGTGGATTAGAAATCATTATTTGGCATATCTTCATGACGCTTGATGGTTGCTGACTAAGGTTGGGGCTCGGGCATCCTCCAGTTCAAGCTTTGGGAGTCTGGGTTAAGCCAATTGCTCTAAGTTGAACTGCCTTCCCTCTGCTTGTCAATTCGGTGCACTCCCACTGATAAAGCAAGTGGCATCATCAATGATTTTATTTAATAAAAAAACCTGCTGGCACATATGCTGTTTTTAGCCAGTGATCTGAATGAAAAGGTGAAGCTTTGTGGGCTGACTCGAATCAAGAAGGCGGTCAGGTGTAAAGTTTTATTTTTCACCATTACAAATAACATGAAGTAGAGTAATTCTTATATTAGTATTGGTTGATGAAATTAATCGTTTGCAACTAAGCAATTATTGTAAAGGAGATTGATACCATTCAAATAAATCGGGTTATTTCAAGTGGATGAATTAAGGAATGCCAGATGGATTTTATTGTATGTAAGTGTATGGTTATGCATGAAAGAGTGCAAGATTAGTGCAAAAGATGATCTAGGAAATGCAAATATCGAAGTAAGACTCAAAGCTTGTTCTTATTTGAGGTTACAGCAAATAAAATCATCCGGTCTTTGGGATGACAGGTTTATGGCTATGGCAGATGCAGAGATCATTTTACTTGGACTGCGTTTGCAGATCTGGGGAGTTTGAGTAGTGATAATACAAATTTTTTTTTTTTTTTTAAATTTAGAGTACCCAATTATTTTTTCCAATTAAGGGGCAATTTAGGGTGGCCAATCCACCTATCCTCCACATCTTTTGGGTTGTGGGGGCGAAACCCACGCAGACACGGGGAGAATGTGCAAACTCCACACGGACAGTGACCCAGGGCCGGGATTCGAACCCGGGTCCTCAGCGCCGCAGGCAACAATGCTAACCACTGTGCCACCGTGCTGCCCATTGATAATACAAATTTAAAGGAAAGCGAGAAACTAAGTCTCCTTGCTTCCCCCTAAGGCAAAAGTGGAAATTTGAAATAGACTCCGAGCATTAACTCATTAAGATGAGCCTATTAAAAATCTGGTATGGGACATGATTGAAGATTAAAATAAATACTACTATTGATGGTCGAATATTGTTCCAAACATTTAGGGTGGTTAGTGTGGTAGCTGAAAGTGCAGTCATCCCGGTATTCTGCCCTTTTTATTTTGGGTCTATGGAGTGTGGTCAGGAGTTGAACAGAGCTTTTTCTTGGAGGCTAATCTGTGGTTATTTACTTCTCTCAGAAAATGGAATGGGCCTGTGAAAGAAATTGGCACGATGGACTAAATCATTGTTTATATTTTTGTTAAATTTTTCTTTCTTTTTAAAACTGTCTCATCCTATAAATTTCTTGGTCTATATTCTCACTCTTTACCCATGCTGTCCAGACCTCTCAAAGTGTAGCTTTGTTGGTCTGTTTTTATCTGTCTTCATGCAGAACCAATAACCTAGTGCAATGGGCCACCAAAGTCTGGTGTTGTTACACATTGAGGTGAGGTTCTGAAAATTTACTAATGTTCACTTATTCCAAACACTACTGATTTAGTGAGATGGACAAATAACCTTTTAATTGCCAATCACCCATGGCTGTCAAAATTTGATCCTTGCAATAAACTGGAAAAGATTGATTATTGTCATTGGTATTTCAAAATGAAATTGGACCTGAAGGCCACGACTAAAGTTCCAAACTTTTGGACAGATAACCTACCCCATCCTCTGTGCTTTCAGGTTATTTTTGCTCTCTTTGTCAAAGTCTAATAGAAAATTGCAGACAATCGACTGAGAAAAGATTGGCGGAATCAGGAGAGGAAGGGCCATTAAAATAACTGTTATTAAAATTGCCCATGCTGTATACACAAGGAAGGGAATCATGCAATGAGGGTGGACCGACCAGAAAATGATATTAATCATTTGGGGCAGCGCGGTTGCTTAACAGCTCCAGGCCCCAGGTTCGATTCCAGGCTTGGGTCACTCTGTGCGGAGTCTGCACGTTCTCCCTGTGTCTGCGTGGGTTTCCTCCGGGTGCTCCGGTTTCCTGCCAAAGTCCAAAGACATGCAGGTTGGGTGGAGTGGCCACGCTAAATTGCCCTGAGTGTCCAAAAAGGTGAGGTGGGGTTACGGGGATAGGATGGAGGTGTGGGATGTTCTTTCCAAGGGTCGGTGCAGACTCGATGGGCCGAATGGCCTCCTTCTGCACTGTAAATTCTATCTGGTCCAAATGAGTGTTGGCTAAACCAGAGGTGCAAGAGTGATGGAAATTCAGTTGGGGTTGTGTGGCCTGTTAACCTGGTCTGCAAAAACATTGGTAAGTTCCAGTGAACTGGTGCATGAGTTCTGTTATAATTGGAGGTTTTGTTGCTGAAATAGTAACTATTTGAAGTTGTCTCTCGTCTGAGAAATGCCAGAAAGAATTTGCATTTATTTGTTTTATTTGGGTCCTATAGAATGTTCCGAATTGAGCAATTAATGTCTGCACAGCATACTACCACAAAAGGCAATAAGATAAATCACCATATTGTCTGTTAGTGATATTTGTTAAGAAAACAAGGTCACTAGGCAAACATCCCTGCTCATCTTTGGGGGGGCTGAACGTGGCACAGTGGTTAGCACTGGGACTACGGCGCTGAGGACCCGGGTTCGAATCCTGGCCCTGGGTCAGTAACCGTATGGAGTTTGCACATTCTCCCCATGTCTGCACAACCCAAAGATGTGCAGGTTACGTAGATTGGCCATGCTAAATTGCCCCTCAATTGGGGGAAAAAATAATAATTGGGTACTCTAAATTTATTTATTTTTAAATTAAAAAATCTTTGAATACCGTGGCACATTTTACATCCATGATGTTTAAGATAGCACCTTTTGACAATGAAGCACTGAAATGACAACTTAAGTTAGTGTCCTAGGCCCAACCATATTCTGCTGCTTCATCAATGACCTTCCCTCCATCATAAAGTCAGAAGTGGGACGTTCTGTTCCATTCACAATTCCTCAGATACTGAAGCATTCTGTGCCCAATTTGCAATTTGACCTGGCCAAGCATTCAGACTTAGGTTGATAAATGGAAAGTGACCTTCTCACCACACAAATGCCAGGCAATGACCACCTCCAACAAGAAAGAATCTAATTGTGTGATCCTTGACATTCTATGACATTACCATCACTGGATCCCCCACCATCAACATTCTGGGGGTTACCACTGACCAGAAACTGAACTGGACTGGCCAAATAAATACAGTGGCTACAAGAGCCGATCAGAGGCTGAATAATTGCCGTGAGTAACTCATCTCCTGATTCGCTAGAACCTTTCTGTCATCTCCAAGGCTCAAGTCAAATGGAATACTCTCTACTTGCCTAGATGAATGTGGCTCCAACACTCAGGTCAAAGCAATATAGTTGATTGACACCCCATTCACCACCTTCAACATTTACTCCCTCCAGCACTGAGGCACAGTGGCAGCAATGTGGAATATACAAGATGAAGAGCAGTAACTCACCAAAGGCTTCTTCAGCAGCACCTTCCAAGCTCATGTTGACTCTTGTCTAGAAAGCCGAGGACCACAGACGCTTGGATACAGCACCATCTGCAAATTCCCTTCCAAGCCACACTCCACTCTGACCTGGAACTATATCATGATTCCTTTGATGTCGCTGAGTCAAAATCCAGGCGCACACACTGTTGAACGGCACTTTGGGTGCACATTTACCCCACTGACCGTAGGGTTAAAGAAGGCAGTTTATTACATCATGGGTAATAAACGCTGGCCTAGCCAGTGGCACCCATATCTCATGATTTATTTGTTTTAAAACTCTCTGGAGTGGGGCTTACACTCTTGCGTCAGGCAACAATGATATACCTCTAGCCAGGTTTGACACATGTATTGATATGATATACTTGTCTGTGTGAAAAATACACGTGTGAAATATATAAAGAAACATTGTAAATTGACATGGAAGAGGCTGCCTAAGAAGAGGCTGAAGAGGATAGATGAATAATCTTGTTGCTTGCTTTCTTCCGTCCGTACATTAGAAAAATATTTGAAAACGATCTGGTTTAGAGTTGGGTAGTTCTGGATCCAAAACTGTGCTTGACTACAGCATGAATGTTCCATAATTTGCTTTGTGTAAACGCTGAACCATAGGCTGCATTATGCTATTCAGATTGAATCTAGTGCTATGAAGCTTGTGTTATGTGACTGTCCCATGATATATTGTGATCATTTCTGGAGGGAATATTGCTTGTTGTCCCAGCTGTGGACCTTGTCTGAAAGGCTTTGATCCAAATTTAACTATATGTTGGGTGCTCTTATTGATTTTCCCCATTGTTAACTATGGGAATATAGCAAGGAGGCGTTGGTTTCCTATTTAAAATGGGATTGGTCAAACATGCAATGGGGACTGTCAACCTGCAAGAATAATCTTTAGATGTCAAGGCTGAGCAGCATTTTGAGTAGTTTCAGTCAACAAGTGCTTCAGACACACCCTCTTAACATACATACACTGAATTGAATGATTTAAGATGAGTAAGTAATTAAGGAGTAATGATACTGAGGAGTGTCATTGTTTGCATTTATTATTAGCTGATGTCATAAATCTACAATTTAAGGATATTTCAGACTGAGGCCAAAGATAGGGAGGGCAAACTAAGAAATGTTTGCTGTGTAGAGACGTCCAAGTTCCATACATATATATGAAAGACATTATGCTCACAATCTGGTATATCTTTAGTATCTTCTGAGTGATCTTGTGCACCCGAGGCCAGAATGAAAGAATTGTAATGAAAGCTGAAAGAATATCATAAGCTACTGTTGCTAAACCTGTTTGTCAAGTACAAAGAGCTGTTTGGAACCAACTCCAAGACTGTGGATCTTGGTCGATTTGTTTGTTTGATTACCGATGAACGCATTTATCTATTTCTAAACTTTTATGACCCAAGTATGGAATTTATTTTTTTAAAAACATTTTTATTTGGCTCTCAAAGGGGCTAAGCGGTTTTTTTTAAACAGGTTTTCTTCCTTCTTCTTTGCAGTAAGAGAGCAGTTCTGGTGTTACAAAATGAGCAACTTTATTCCCAGAGGCGTCCATATACGAATGAAGATGAAGCATGGAAATCCTTCCTGGAAAATCCCCTGACTGCTGCCACCAAGGCCATGATGAGCATCAATGGTGATGATGATAGCGCCGCTGCTTTAGGTTTACTTTATGATTATTACAAGGTATGTGATTGCAGCAGACAAAATACTGAATCCAGAGAGTGATGCAGGCAATGTGTCTGAATCTTCAGTGCTTAAATCGTCCAGCCCTAGTGCAATTGCTGTTTGTTCAAGGTTTTTTTCTTTTGTTTAAATTTAGAGTACCCATTCTTTTTTTTCCAGTTAAGGGGACTTTTGCATGGCCAATACTGTTTGTTTGATGTTAATTGTCATTTTTTTAACTAAAGCTGTCCACAAAACTGACCCCCAAAATCCATCTGCCTTTTCAACATCTACAAATTGATTTTTTGCAATTTAAATTGACTAATAAATATTGAAGGTAGCCTGTGAAATACATTGATCTTCAGCTCTCCTAAACCTAGCAGGCAGGTTCAGGGTGACAACTGTCTCCTTGGAACAACTATGTCAAAAAATTAGTGCTGTCAGGCACTGATATTAACAAAACATTTTTAAAAATAAATTTAGAGTACCCAATTACTTCTTTACAATTAAGGGGCAATTTAATGTGGCCAATGCACCTACCCTGCCCATCTTTGGGTTGTGGAGGCAAAACCCACGCAGACACAGGGGGAATGTGCAAACACCACACGGACAGTGACCCAGGGCCGGGAGCGAACCCGGGTCCACTGCATTATGAGGCTGCAGGGCTAATCACTGCATCACTGTGCCACCTCTATTAACAAAACATATTTTTAAATGAAATAAAAATTTAAAATTTTGAATCCTGATTTTAACTCCAAATGGAAGAGTGGGCAAAGAAATTTGACTGCACCATGTGAGCTCTCTAACTGCTGGGCCTCCTTTCCATGTAAGACGGCAGACTCTCCCTTTGAACCTGCTATCGATCACTTTTTCTTGGCAGCCCGGAGCGGGATGGTAGAACGTGATCTGATTTGGTTTGATTTGATTTATTGTCACATGTACCGAAGTACAATGAAAAGTATTTTTCTGCGGCCGAGGAACGTACACAGTACGTACAGAGTAGACAAAAGAATAATCAACAGAAAACATTGACAAATGGTACATCGACAAACAGTGATTGGTTACAGTGCGGAACAAGGACCAAACAAAGCAAATACATGAGCAAGAGCAGCATAGAGCGTCGTGAATAGTGTTCTTACAGGGAACAGATCAGTCCGAGGGGGGAGTCATTGAGGAGTCTTGTAGCTGTGGGTAAGAAGCTCTTGTATGTCTGGATGTGCGTGTCCTCAGACTTCTGTACTTTCTGCCTGATGAAAGGGTCTGGAAGAAGGCAATGTCTGGGTGGGAGGGGTCTCTGATAATGCTGTCTACCTTCCTGAGGCAGCGGGAGGTGTATACAGAATCAATGTGGGGGTGGCAAGCTTGTGTGATGCTGATCGACCAATGAATTTGTCTAGTGAATGGCTAAAGCCATGCCAAACTACAAAGGTTCAGGCTTGATCTCCTCCTGGACTTAGTTAGCTGATCCTGAGTTAAGAGGGTGGCCAAAAAGAAAATCAGCCAGGGTTCCCAAGCCTGGATCACTTGTCATCCACTCCTATTGGATGTGAGTGCAGGATTAGTCATCGATGTTCATATCTCAGATATTTTTGAATGTTCTTCGTTGAGGCAATCGCATGAAGAATATTTTGGTCAATTTGGAGAATGCTTGGCCACAAAGCCATCAAGGAGGGGTTCACATTTTCAGGAGTGGAGAAGGAAAAAAACAATTCAAAAAGGAAAAGATTAAAATAATTCTGATTGAAATTAAAAAATTGAATTTGTAGTCACTGAAAACTGTGTGCGTTCGGATAGGATGTGTCAAATAAATCATATGGCTCCTTTTTGAATCAGATCTTAGCCATTGAATGCTTAGCTTATTTGTGAAGTTGACTGAAACTAGGGGTAGGAGTAGGTCGCTCAGCTCTTGGAGCCTGCTCCATCATTCAATAAGATCATGACTGATCTGACTGTAATCTCCTGCCTACTGGTAACTCTTCACCCCTTGTTTATCAAGAATCCATCTCCTTGTGCCTTGAAAACATTCTAAGACTCTGCTTCCACTGCCTTTTGAGGACAAGAGGTTGCAAAGACACTCCTCCCTTCAAAAAAGATTCTTCTCCTCTGTCTTAAGTGGTCAACACCTTATTTTTAAACAATGAGCCCTAGTTCTAGATTCTTCCACAAGAGGAAACATCCTCTCCACATCCACCCTGTCAAAACCCTGATATTTTATGACTCTTCTAAACTCCAGTGAACACAATCCTGTCCAATCTTTCCTCATAAGCTTACCTGCCCATGCCTGGTATTAGTTTAGTAAACCTTTTCTGAACTGCTTCTAATGCATTCACATCTTTCTTTAAATAAGGAGACCTATAAGTACACAATACTCCAGATGTCGTCTTACCAGTGTCCTCTGAAACGCAAGACACCTCCCTACTGTTGTATTCAATTCCCCTCGCAATAAAGCGTAACATTCTCTTAGCTTTCCTAATTACTTGTGGTACCTTCATGCACGAGGACACCTAGATCCCTCTGCATTTCGGAGACTAGCAATTTCTCATCATTTAGATCACTTTTTAAAATCTTCCTGCCAAAATGAGCAATTTTGTATTTGTCCACATGAAACTCCATTTTCCAGATTTTTGCCCACTCAATCCATCTATGCCCCCTTATAGCTTCCTTTTGTCCTTTTCACAACTTATTTTCCTACCTAACTCTATTTGTATCATCAGCAAATTTTGCAGCCTTCCCTTTTGATCTCTTCATCCAAGTCATTTGTAGAAATTGTAAAACATTGAGAGCCCAGTACTGATTGCAGTGGCACCTTCCTAGTTTAATGAAATGTGAATGAAAGTGCCAGGTTCGCATTCAACTTTTGTTTAAGGTAAGTAATTTTACATACCTTATGAGTTACTGTCCTGTTTATGTACAATATTAAACATGTCTCAGAAATGGTTGGCTCTGAAGTTATGCCGCAGATGCTACTGAGTGAATATGAATGGATTTGAGTGAAATTCTCGCTGCCTTTTTTACAGAAATGATGCGACATGTATTAATTTCAGTTTTAAAAATCAATTTAGAATATCCAATTAAGGTGCAATTGTAGCATGGCCAATCCACCTACCCTGCACATTTCTTTAGGATTCTGGGGGTGAGACCCATGCAGGCACGGGAAGAACGTGTAAACACCACACAGACAGTGATCTGGAGCGTGGATCGAACCCGGGTCCTCGGCGTGGTGATGCAGCAGTGCTCACCACTGTGCCACCCCGAATTAATTTTATTTTAAACTGAGACTAACCTAGCATAGAATTTTTCTTCAAGGGTGGCAGATGGCTCTGATTGACAATTGGGCCCATTGTACAATCTAGTCAAAATTGAGTGACGAGTGGCTGACTCCCAGAGTGCATTAATAGGCATTTGCTAGACATATGGCATTAACGATAGGAAATGCATGTTTTGACTCCTGCCAATAAAATGTTGTTCATAACCAATTGGTACAAAAGCATATAAATATATTTTTTTAGGTTCCCAGGGAGAAGCGGACTATGCCACCAGAAAAGAATTCCAGTACAGACTCTGAGCACAATAAAAGGTAGGGATGCAGAAGTATTTTACCTACGTTTAAAATTATAGAAGGCCATGAATCCCATCATGTCTTGTGTTGTCTCCTTGGAAGAGCTATCCAATTAGTCTTACTCCTCTGCTTTTTCCTGATAGCCCTACATTTGTTATATTTTTCAAGCACGCATCCAATTCCTCTTTGAAAGTTGTTATTGAATCTGCGTTTGCCACTTTGCTAGGCAATGCATTCCAAATCGTCATAACCTGTTGCATTTAATAAAGCAGAAAATCCTGGTCTTCCCCAGGTTCTTTTGTCAACTAACTTACACTAATGCCCTTTGGTTACTGATCAATTGTCCATTAAAAACAAGTAAAATCTCCATAATTTTCAATACCTCTATTAAGCAGTTATTTTTGTCTGAGCTCAAACAACAAGTGTTGGTTGTCTGTTCTCCAAAACCAGCTGCCTATCCTGCATTATTACCAATGAGCGGTAATCAGGAATGAGACTCTCATCTAATTTTTATCTTCCCTTTCCAGAGAACCATATTCATGGCCTCAACCTGCCACCCTCCCACAGTGGACCCGATCTCCAAGTGGGTCAATCCTAGTACCAGGACTTACAATGCACCATACCCTCAAGTACATCTGGGGCACAGGAACTCCTGCCCCATACATTGACGGTTGGGGACTCTGGTCCCACAAAATCAACCTGCAAACTTTGATGTGAGGTTGAAATTTGGTCTAACCAGGTCCCAGCCATTCCCGCTGTGCCTACTGGAACAGCCCCAGATTTGTGGACCTGATATATCTTCTGTTTGTGTAAAAGTCTGTGTAAAAGTTCCTGTACCAGCCTCCTCGGACAGGCGCCGGAATGTGGCGACTAGGGGCTTTTCACAGTAACTTCATTGAAGCCTACTCGTGACAATAAGCGATTTTCATTTAATTTTCATTTCAAGTCTTATGAGAACAAATCATAGAATTTACAGAGCAGACGGAGGCCATTTGGCCCATCGAGTCTGCACAAGCCCTTGGAAAGAGCACCCCACTCAAGCCGACACCTCCATCCCCATAACCCAGTAACCCCTCCTAACCTTTTGGACACTAAGGAGCAATTTAGCATGGCCAATCCACCTAACTTGCACATCTATGGACTGTGGAAGGAAACCGGAGCACCCAGATGAAACCCACGCAGACACTGGGAGAAAGTGCAAACTCCACGCAGACAGTTACCTGAGGCCAGAATTGAACCTGGGTCCCTGGAGCTGTGAGGCAGCAGTGCTAACCAAATCATTCAGAAACCAAATGTTCAACACCAGACATAGTTTGTTGCAGATGCAAGTCAGTATTTTAAGGTAAAAAATAAACCCAGTCATTGATGTGGAATATTAATTAGCTACAATTAACTAGATTTATTAATTTAGATCAATGACATTAAAGGGCCGAGTCCATTCAGTCGATATAAACGTTTATCATAGATGGTCTAAACCCCAGAGTTTCCATGAGCAATTCATTGGTGTCCCACAGAAACTGAAGCCTGAATATGATGCCTTTATTGGTCAATATTGTACTAATTCTGCAGATAATGGAGGATGGCAGATTTTATATTTTTGTGTGTTTGCCAATTTACAATGACTCACAATGGGGATAATTTTACTTTGGCCATTAGTGCAAGATATTGATTTGGCTGTCTGCCACACACACACACATATGTTAAGTAATGGGTTAAGAGACATTGCAATTAGTTGTCTCATTTATGTTAAATATTCAATGATTGTCTCATTTATGTTAAGTGTTCAATGATTGACACTGATATGTAAAGGGGCTTCAGGTGGACTCGGGGATCTTGTGATGTGATGATTGAGTTTAGTGCAGAGTCTGTTAAAGTGAAATAAAGGTGTTTGTGAAAAGGAGCTGGACTTTTGTCTCTTCATAGCACAGCATCCATTCGTTTAACCACGCACATACACACACACACACACACTTTAATTTGCATTAACTCCAATGTCATAAGTGTGTAACGACAACCGATCTGATATCAACCATTTATACACAACAGTCGATAGTTACTGATCTCTCCAATGTGAGTCATTGGGGTCTAAGCAGTGGGGATTACCACAGTTATCCAAGTAATGCTTGCTGGCTGAGCCTAGATTGGTCTGATAAAAATGCGCACACACCCACTAGTGCATGTTTGCATAAATTAGCTCTAGAAATAGAGATATGCCTCAAATTTAGTAATTATGGAATTTCACCAATTTTAGCTTTTGAGGCTCCGAAATATTCATCCACGAAAAGGAGAGGTGTAAATTTATTGGTGTGCTTGGCTGAGACCAGTTTCTAAGTAATAGAATGGCTCTTGTGCTTCAACTCGAGGATAAAATGCATGTTGGATTGATGTTCTGGAGTTCGGTGGTGTCAATTCAGAAGATGGTTTATAAGTTTCACAACAGTATCTTCGCAAAGGCTTTAACTGTTGATCCCCCTCTGAGTGGGTGGGGAGCAACCCACCTAAAGAAAAATTACATACCATCTGAGGAATTAACTGACCAAGGGCTGAATCCTGGATGCTTTGTTATTCTATAAGAATTGGAAATTGTTGACATGTGGCTACCACACTATTCTTTCAACAAATCTGAAAGAATGGCCTGCTGCAAAATGATGGATGTAGATTATGAATAATTACAAACTGGCTTGAGGTCTGATGTGCTTTATTTCATTGCTTTATTTTTATTGTAAAAGGTTGTTCATTTATTTTCCATTTTATTTTACTCATTGAAGATTGCTGACCCCCATGCATCCCCCTCGCCCGAGAAGGGGAGTGCGACCTGGCATGTTGCCTTCTGCACAGCCAATGCTGCTTTATGACAGACCAGAAGGAGGCACAATCCAAACCGGGTAAGATGGCAGTGTCCATTTAAAAAAAAAAAAATCCCTCTCCTGATGTGCAATAACTGTGATCGAATGGCTGATGCTATTCCGTAGTTTGGAATTAACAAACCGCACAAAAATGACCTAGGTGAATTTGCATATCTGTCAACCCTGAGACTTGAACCACCAACCTACCAGTCGGGAAGTAAGTTCACTGCTCCTTGTGTTACAGGAACACACTTTGACCATTTTTCTGGCCGTTGCCACCAGTGGGAATTTCTGGTCCTGCTGGTGGCAACCTCCAGCAGCGGCAGGTGCAGACAACAGGGAAACCTATTGACAGCCGTGGGACCGGATGATCCCACTGCCGGCCAATGGCGGCATTGACTGCCTTGACCACTGCCACTATGCATAAATTATGAAAATAAGGATTTGGAGGACAATTCCTAAAACTCTGTTTTTTTCCCCAAGTATTTCATAAGGTGTCAGGGAATAAAACATGTCATTGTTTCATCAAACAGGTTCCAACACTTCTCAATATTGCATATCCAGTCCTGATTATTTTAATTCTCCTGAGCTCTCTTGATGGATGTATAAATGCAAACATTCCACAGTGGTGCATATAAGTCAACCACATTAGAAATCCAAAAGCCTTGCTGTCCTGTGAAATACACTTACTAGGTGATGAAACTACTTGTACAGAGATGAGAGTTGTGACCATGGGGAAGTACAAAAGAGGAGCCGTTACACTCATCACTGAACCAGGTGGTGCTTTGGTATGGTACCAGTCCCTAAGTCTAATGGCTCCATTCATATCTGCATTGAGGTAACAATTCTCAACAAAGCAATTGAATCAGAAATACACTTGATGGCATCAGTGGATGAGAACTTGCCAAGAGCACCATCTTCACTAAACCTGATGACAATAGGTTTTGGCAGCTGCCACTGGACAAGAGCCCAAACTCTAACTAGTGTCTTAACATCCTTCGGACATTTTAACCATTGGTCATTTGGCATCTCATCAGTGCCTGAAACATTGTAAAGGATAATGTCCAATATACTGCAGAGGATTGACGGTGTTATCGGCCATGGGTCAATGGGTTAAAAGATGACAAACCGGTCAGGGGAGTCTTAAACCCACATAAGAGGCTGTCTTGTAGCTCCGTGTCAAAATATTCCTGCCACCTAGAAATGTAACAAAGCCCCAAATGTTCATGGGCATGGTCAGCCAACAAGACAAATTCTTGCCTCACTTAGCCCAGATAAATTAACCTGTCGGACATATTTTACAACAGGATCAGGTGCTGGACTGAGCACCAACAACTCATTCGAACAAATTAAAATTAAGCTACCCTTCTCAGAAATTAGCTCACTATGACCCAAAACTTCCCACAATTGTGGCAACCAGTGCCTCTGCAAAAGGGCTGGGAGCAGTGCTATTCCAGGTCTAAAGTGATTGCAAATGAAGACCTGTTTACTACACATCCAAGACCAAACAGCTGCCAATCTAAGCCAAAACCCCCAAACTATCCCAGTAACCCCACCAAACCTTTTTGGAAATTGGCCAATCCATCTATCCTGAACATCTTTGGACTTTGGGAGGAAACTGGATCCCAGAGGAAACCCTGGGCAGACACTGGGAGAATGTGCAAACTTTGCACAGACTGTCCCCCAATGCCGGAATTGAACCTGGGTCCTTGGTGCTGTGAGGCCACAGTGCTAACCACTGTGCTGCCTTTGTGTCATTGAAAAGGAAGCCCTCACAGTGACTTAGACATGGGTGATTCTCTGATTATGTACTGGGCCTGCTTATGTACTGGGCCTGCAGTTTAAGAGTGAGATCGATCACAACCCATTAGTATTAAGCGCACCGGGAAATGCAAAAGTCCCACCCAGGAATCAGTGACTCTGGCTTAGATTCATGTGCTGAACTGCTTAATGGAGTACATCCAGGGTAACTATCAATATGACTGATATGATGTCCTGGATGCCCACCATATACCCAGTACATGTAGACAAAATCTTCATTGTAGAAGTGACAGTCTTGACTGCAACAACAGACCAAAAGATCAGCCCAAACACAAGATGACGAGTGCATGTTCTGCTTGGACAGGTGGCAACCCCACCTTTAGACAATATTTCGAACAGCGGCACCATTTCAGTGCCGCAGATAATTTCCTGGTGCCCGACACAAAAGCTACCTCGTGCTCTCTGCATGGAAGTCTTCCAGAAAATCCACAAAGGACATCTTAACATAACTAAGTGTTGAGCCAGGGCACAGCAATCTGTATGGTGGCTAGGGATTTCATAAAATTTGGAAACCATCTGTTTAATTGAGTGCCACCTAGACCAGAAACCCTACAGTGCAGAAAGAGGCTATTCTGCCCATAGAGTCTCACCGACCCTCTGGAAGAGCACCCTACCTAGGCCCACTAACTTGTCCATCCTTGGACATTAAGGGGCAATTTAGCATGGCCAATCCACCTAATCTGCACATCATTGGACTGCATGAGGAAATCGGAACACCCAGAGGAAACCCAAGCAGACACTGGGAGAACGTATAAACTCCACACAGTCAGCTAAAGCCGGAATTGAGCTGGGTCCCTGGCGCTGAGGCAGCAGTGCTAACCACTGTGCCACGTGCCGCCCTTAGAAATTCAGGATTTAAAGGAATACTCCAGAAAGTTCATGACAATGTTATTTGTCAAGTACTAACTCAGAAAATACATTCTCTATTTAAAAACATTCTTCAGAGAAAGCCGATATAATTAAAACCCTCCACCATTGCCATCTTCCAGCATTTAAAGGCTGAGCTGTGGAAAATAGCCAAGAGCTGGGAAGTAAAGTGTGATGATGTGATATATAAATTATTTAATGTGGGAAATGAGAACTCGGAAAGCTAGAAATACAGGTTAGTCAAACAATTGCATTGCAACAAATCCTGGACTGACTGCATAGTATAACTCTCGGCATGCCTTTAAGAAGAAGGTGGACCAGTTTCTAATAGGGGCACAGATCACAATGTAGAAGACTCGTGTGTTTATAGCTAACACCTGCCCCGTGTAAAATCTTGGGTTTGATTGAGGGGATCGGAGAGGAATTTTCCAGAATTTATTTTCTGCCTTTTTACCACTTCTTGGAGATTACTTGTCTGCTGAAGTGAGTGTAAGGTGCTTGGAAAGGCAATTTGGGTTAGAGATTGGGTGGTTGGTGGGTGGAGAGTGAGGGGAGGAAAGAGTGCGGTTATGGAATGTTGGTGAGGAAAGTGTATGATAGGCCACCCTATTTTTTTTAATTTAGAGTACCCAATTATTTTTTCCAATTAAGGGGCAATTTAGCGTGGCCAATCCACCTAACCAGCACATCTTTTGGGTTGTGGGGGTGAACCCCATGCAGACACTGGGTGAATGTACAAACTCCACACGGACAGTGACCCAGGGCCAGGATTCAAACCCGGTCCTCAGCGCCGCAATCCCAGTGCTAACCACTGCGCTATAGTCCACCCTTAATGTGTTAGGTCAGTTTGATGGACCAGTTTGGCTCCTTGCCATTTTTGTATGAAAAATCAAACAAAACTCAAACTATGCTGATGTTCTCTGATGCGTTACATTTCTTGCATGTTTTCAGTGGAAATTAATTCCTTGTGCAATTTCTACCTTTTGCCAATGAACACATATTTTATTTTCATTGCTGTTTTGTGCAGAATACAAGAGAACCCCCTGTTTAACCTCAGTGCCACTGTCCGACCTGGGGTGGGATATCCCGGTGCCACTGTCTCTCCCTGAGAAGTGTGTGTAGGGGGGATTGGGGGTTGTGAGTGGAGGTATCACATTATTGGGTTGGATTTCAGTGGAGAGGGGGGGAGAAAGACTCTGTAGTTGTGGAAATGGTGGTCGTGATCTAATTCTGGGATTTCTAATTCCATTCCCAGGGTTTCTGATTTTTATAAACACAAAATACTGCGGATGCTGGAATCTGAAACCAAAGAGAAAATGCTGGAAAATCTCAGCAGGTCTGGCAGCATTTGTAGGGAGAGAAAAGAGCTCATGTTTCGAGTCCAGATGACTCTTTGTCAATGCTTTGACAAGGGTCATCTGGACTCGAAACGTTAGCTCTTTGGTTTCTGATTTTTGCCAGCCGTTATAAGGGTGCAGGCTGGTTCATGTTACAAGCCCACACCTTGACCAATGGATAATTCCATTGTAGGGATGGACAATGTTCATGAGCACCTAAAGAGGTTTTGAGAACCATAGTCTGGATGAGGGAACCTCGTGAATGATCTCTCAAAGGGTCTTACCCATGCCAGGCAACAGCTGCTCACACCGTCTGCCAAGCTATGGCACTTCACCCAAGGAGCCATTGAACCCTGTAGTGACAAATTGTGTTTAAAAAATGGTAATTTATTCAAAAAAAGCTTTTATTACAGCCCAATGAAAGTGTCAATCATCCAGACCCTTTACAAGTGTCAATAACCGAACCTGCAAGCAACTGAAACCTCTATCATGTGTGACAAAACATGAAATTGACATTATAGATCAGATAGCAATAGGTGTCTCCAAGTCATTTTCAGTAGGCCAATTGGTGTCGGTGTTCTCTCTTTCTCCCCCCCCACCCCACCACCACCAAATTGCAGGCACTTTCTCCCCAAGGCAGGCTAGCCGTGTTTGGAAATTTCCCAACTCTCGCTTCCTGCCTTGGAAGATTAAAACCTTGAACCTTGCCCATTGTTTCTCCCCCTCCTTTCAGATTTGATATTTTCATTAATTTACATGTCATCATTGCCATGCTCTGCTTCTCTTCCTAGATTGCTCCACAAGTCTTTGCGACATGCTGGACTTGCAAAACAAAAATAATGATTTTGTTACATTTTGAACTTCAGATTGTTAAAACCTTCCGCTTCATGACTCTTCCTTTAATTAATTACTTTAAAAAAAATTTTTTTTTAGCGTATCCAATTCATTTTTCCCAATTAAGGGACAATTTAGCATGGCCAATCAACCTACCCTGCACATCTTTGGGTTATGGGGCGAAACCCACGGAGACACTGGGAGAATGTGCAAACTTCACCCAGACAGTGACCCAGAGCCGGGATCAAACCTGGGACCTCGGTGCTGTGAGGCAACTGTGCTAACTACTTGTGCCACCATGCTGCCCTCCATTAATTACTTATAACGGAAATACTAACTTTTAATAAGAACCTTGGTGTCAATTGTGAGTGGATTTGTCTGACATTGACAGGCACCGACACCCTCGACCACCTACCTACCATCTACCTGTCCCCTATCACCAGCAATGCAGCCACCACCATTTTAAAAGTGCCCTACAGCTGGACTTACTAAACTGTACCTACAGGGGGGGGGCATTTAGGGCCTCACGGTAGCATGGTGGTTAGCATCAATGCTTCACAGCTCCAGGGTCCCAGGTTCGATTCCCGGCTGGGTCACTGTCTGTGTGGAGTCTGCACGTCCTCCCCGTGTGTGCGTGGGTTTCCTCCGGGTGCTCCGGTTTCCTCCCACAGTCCAAAGATGTGCGGGTTAGGTGGATTGGCCATGCTAAATTGCCCGTAGTGTAAGGTTAATGGGGGGATTGTTGGGTTACGGGTATACGGGTTACGTGGGTTTAAGTTGGGTGATCATTTCTCGGCACAACATCGAGGGCCGAAGGGCCTGTTCTGTGCTGTACTGTTCTATGTTCTATGTTCTATCTCTGCCAGAATATGTAGCTGACCAGCACATCCTCCCAAGTCAAAATTTATCCTGAAAATAGAGCTGCACATTTTGAGAGAGAGTTAGGTCAAGTTGAGAAGTCATATTAAATGTTTGAGTGGTTTTCTACTGTTGTATTACTGTGCCTATGAAACCACCATCTTGTCTTTTCAAGGAATTGCGTGCCATCTGCAACGGATCACCCGGTCATTTCCACGGCAGACAGTAGAGTGCAGCAACTGAGAGTTTTGCCTGTCAATTTGGTGTTGCCTGGCCACTCCGTAGGACACGACAAAGTAAATCAGTTTACAACCCCAGACACTACTGTCACTGTCTCTGTCACAACAGTACCGACCCATTCCATTAAAACTGAAATGAACCCGAATAACTTTTCAGTGGGAATGCCACCAGCATCGTACTGCAGCCAGCTTCCCGAGCGCTCGGTCATCTATGACCGAAACCCCCACGGTGACCATTTTGCCTCAACTGCACAGTCACAAAGAAGAACTCCGGACACCACCTTCACAGAAACCTTCAAGGAAGGCCCTCAAGAGGTAAACCAGTTGTTTACTTATTTACTGCATGACACGATGTGACTTATTTATTGATCTCCTTTATGATGGAATAATGGGCGCAATTCTCTGCTCCCCACGCCGGGTGGGAGAATCGCAGGAGGGCCGGGCGACTCATTTCACGCCCCCCTGGCGCCCCCCCGCGATTCTCCCACACACCGCTCGGAAGAATCGGCGCTCGCCGTTTTTCACGGCGACCGGCGATTCTCCGACCCGGATGGGCCGAGCGGCCTGCCGTTCGCGAATGCTTCACGACGGCGGCAACCACACCTGGTCGCTGCCGTCGTGAACATGGGTGCCAAAGGCCCGTTTGAAGCTTGTAGGGGGCGGAGAGGGGAGTAAGCACCACGGCCGTGCTCGGGAGGGGATTGGCCCACCGATCGTCGGGCCGGCGTCTCAAAGCGACGGACTCTTTCCCCTCCGCCACCCCGCAAGATCAAACCGCCACGTCTTGCGGGGCAGCAGAGGGGAAGTCGGCCACCGCGCATGCGCGGGTTTGAGCCGTCAGCCATCGTGACATCAGCCGCGCATGCGCGGGTTGGAGCCGGCCAACCTGCGGATGCGCGGCTGACGTCACTTAGGCGCGCCGGCCGCGTCATTCTCGTCGCGCCGCCTTGACGCAAGCGTCAAGGCCCGGCCGCCGAGAATAACGGAGCTCCGCTCCTAGCCCCCCCGGGTGGGGGTGAATACGGTAAGAGGAGCGGCCTCCGAGGCCATCGTGAAACTCGGCCGAGTTCACAGCGGCCTTCCCGATTTTTCCCGGGAGCGGAGAATTCCGCCCGATGTTCCTGTATTTTAACTTGAGGACGGATCAAAGATGATCAGCTCTCAGTCCTCTGTGTTAGTACCAACCTGAGTTTGTGCTACGAAGTGTGTAGCAGCAGGTTTTGGATGTCTTGATTTCTACCCTTGCTAATGTTACCCCCTCGCTGATGTTGCCCCACAGCAACATGACAGATTGAGAACTCTGCAGAATTTGATGGGGGAATGGAACCAATGTCCCATTGTGCCAAGAAGTGGTGTTCTAATGGACCATGGAACATACCACTCCTTGCAGCATTATTAGTTGAAGGTGAATCTTAATGTGCCATGTCATCTGGTTACTGAATTTTTTCAGTGATCGGTAAATCAATGGAAGTGGGAATGGCCAGTATCAATTTCAATTGGGACAGTTTTCAAGTTGCCCTGGGGCACATGATTTTAATCCACAAAATCATGCTTTGTGGTGACCATATGCACCTATTACAGAGTACCTTTCTGCTTGGTGGGGCAGGCAAAGTGTAAATCTAGGAGTCAGTTAACATAGTCAGCACACAAGGCATTTTTCAGAGACACTGAAGGAATGATTATCTCACTCATATGGGGAGGGAAGATGGCCAGAGTGAGAAAGATGCTGCTACAGAGGGGAAAGCAGACAGGGGATTTGGGTCTTCCGAACCTGAAGTATTATTATTGGGCAGTGAATGTGGTAAAGGTGCAGAGCTGGGTCAGAGGGGTTGATTCCCAGTGGGTCAGAATGGAGGAGAGTTTGTGTAGGGGGTCGGGATTGAAGGCGCTAGCACAGCGCCGCTCCCGATGGCCCCGGGGAAATACTCTGGGAGTCCGGTAATAATAGCTTCATTGAGAATTTGGAGGCAGTTTCGCCAACACTTCGGGTTGGGGGCAGGGTCAAGGGAAATGCCGATTCGGGGGAACCACAGATTTCAGCCAGGGAAGTGGGATGGAAATTTTCGGAAATGGAAGGAGAAGGGGATTAAGACACTAAAAGGTTTGTTTCTTGGGGGTTGGTTTGCAGGATTGAAGCAGCTAGAGGCCAAGTATGGGCTGGAGCAGGGGGAAATGTTTAGATACATGCAGGTTCGAAATTTTGTAGGAAAGAGATACAGAGCTTCCCGGTGGAGCCAGCCTCCACATTGCTGGAGGAGGTGCTGACGACAGGGGGACTGGAGAACAGGGTAGTGTCGGTGTTTTACGGAGCTATTTTGGAAGAGGAGAAGGCACCACTGGAAGGGGTCAAAGCAAAGTGGGAGGAAGAGTTGGGAGAGGGTATGGAGGAGGGGTTCTGGTGTGAGGTGCTCCGGAGAATGAATGCCTCCACCTCGTGCGCGAGGTTGGAGCTGATACAGCTGAAGGTGGTATATAGAGCATACCTCACAAGGGTGAGGATGAGCTTATTCTTTGAAGGGGTAGAAGATGTGTGTGAATGTTGCCGGGGGGGGTGGGGTGGCGGCAGGGCTGGCTAATCACATTCATATGTTTTGGTCCTGTCCAAAGCTAGAGGATTACTGGAAGGAGGTTTGTTAGGGTTAAAGTGGTGAAACTGGACCCTTGGGAGGCCACGTTCGGTGTGTTGGACCAGCCGGGTTTGGAAACGGGTGCGGAGGCAGATGTTGTAGCCTTCACCTCGTTGATTGCCCGAAGGCGGATCCTGATGGGCTGGAGAGCAACCGCCCCACCCTGTGCCCTGGCATGGCGGGGGGACCTGCTGGAATTCTTGACTCTTGAGAAGGTTAAGTTTGAACTGAGGGGAAGGATGGAGGGGTTCTACAATTCATGGGCATTATTCATTTTGCACTTTCAAGAACTGGATAACGTCAAACATTAGTTTGGGGGGGGGGGGGGTTTGGCTGGGGGGAGGCGGGGCGGTGTGTGTTAATGGTGACTAGTGGTGATTCCTTTCGGTAATTTATTTATGTGAACATGCGGAATACTGTTTGGTGTTTGGTGGGAGGATGGGATCGTTGTTATTGATATGGGGATTGGGATTGACATTATATTCGTTACTGATTACTGTTTATTGTTGGTGGGTGCAAATTTGGGAGAAAATGTGAAAAAGGTGGAGAATAAAAATATCAAAAAAAACATAGTCATACACGCTCGCTCAAAAAAAGGTGTTTAATGCTTGTGTGAAAGTCACGCCTTTAAAAAATGATTCATCACTGAATGTGGTAAAATTAATAAAGTAGGAGGCTTATAATTTCTGTTTTAAAGATCTCTTGGAAAGAAATGCTTGTTTGTATAAATGTTAAGTGTAGGCTGTTATTATGTAATAAAGTAGGCTGTTTTCTAAAATTAAAATACTGTGGATGCTGGAAATTTGAAATAAAAACAGGAAATACTGGAAAAACTGAGCAGGTCTGACAGCATCTGTGGAGAGAGAAACACACGGGCTTGAAATGTTAACCCTGTCTCTCCACAGATGCTGCCAGTTAAGTTTTTCCAGCAATTCCTGTTCTTGTACGCTGTTATCAAATTTCATTTTTTCTAACTGAATTGGGCTGGGTTTTTATCTCCATTCTTTAACTGTTAAATTATAAAGCCATAATTGTCTGGAATCCAGAGAAACCAATTTGGTATTGTGCATTCATGCCTATTTTACAATTATTTTACAAATGTAGCGCCCCTGTGTGTAAAAAGAAATTTCAGTTGATCAAGTTTGATTATAGTTTGAATGACGTTGCTACCATTGGCTGTAATGGAAAAGTATCAGCTATAGAATTTTTACAGTGCAGAAAAATTCCATTCAGCCCATTGAGTCTGCACCGACCCTCCGAAAGAGCGCCCACTCCCCACCCTATCCCCATAACCCCACTTAACCTGCACTTCTTTGGACTATAAGCAGAAATCGGAGCACCCAGAGGAATCCCACACAGATACGGAGTGAATGTGCAAACTCCACACAGAGTCTCTAAAGGCCATAACTTATCCTTTACGCTGTGAGGCAGCAGTGCCAACCACTGTGCCACCGTGCAACTAGGGTTACTAGATCTGCTCGCAATACAAATTGGAAGACAAAAAGTGGGGAAAAAAACATGGTGTTAAATGAGTTCCAGGACAATTAAGTAGAGAGAAAAAAAGATGAAAGGGTGCGGGCCTGGCAAGATGGAATGTAGATATGTTTGAGACATCACAATAGAAATGGGGTGATTCTGGCCACTTTAGAGCATAAAACAGCACAGTACAGGCCCTTCAGCCCACGATGTTGTGCCAACCATTTATCCAAACCCAAGATCAACCTAACCGACACCCCTTCAATTTACTGCTGTCCTTGTGCCTGTCCAAGAGTCGCTTACATTTCCTAATGACTCTGACTCTACCACCTCTGCTGGCAGTGCATCCACACACCCATCATTCTCTGTGTTAAGAACCTACCTCTGACGTCTCCCCTATACCTTCCTCCAATCACCTTAAAATTATGACCCCTCATGCCATTTCCGCCCTGGAGAAAAGTCTCTGGCTATCCACTCTATCCATGCCTCTCATCACCTTGTACACCTCTATAAAGTCACCTCTCTTCCTTCTTCGCTCCAGTGAGAAAAGCCCTAGCTCCCTCAACCTTTCTTCATGAGACATGCCCTCCAGTCCAGGCAGCATCCTGGTAAATCTCCTCTGCACCAGCTCCAAAGCATCCACATCCTTCCTATAATGAGGTGACCAGAACTGGACATAATATCCCAAGTGTGGTCTAACCAGGGTTTTATAAAGCAAAACCTCGCGGCTCTTATACTCAATTCCCCTGTTAATGAAAGCCAACACACCATATGCCTTCTTAACAACCCTGGGCGGCAACTTTGAGGGATCTATGTACGTGGACCCCAAGATCCCTCTGTTCCTCCTCACTTCCAAGAATCCTGCCTTTAACCCTGATTTCAGCATTCAAATTCAACTTTCCAAAACGAATCACTTCACATTTACCTAGGTTGAACTCCATCTGCCACTTCTCAGCCCAGCTCTGCATCCTGTCGATGTCCTGTTGTAACCTGCACCAGCCCTCAACACTATCTACAACTCCACCAACCTTCATGTCATCGGCAAACTTACTAACCCACCCTTCCACTTCCTCATCCAAGTCATTTATAAAAACCACAAAGAGCAGAGGTTCCAGGATATATCCCTGCGGGACACCACTGGTCACTGACCTCCAGGCGGAATACTTTCCACCCACTACCACTCACTGTCTTCTTTTGGCCAGCCAATTCTGTATCCAGACAGCCAAATTTCCCTGTATCCCATTTCCCCTAACTCTGAATGAGCCTTTGTCATCTTTCGTTCTACATAAGCTTGAGCTGATGAAAAGTCTGCTGCCTGGATCCAACTTGCACCATTCCATCCACCCACTCGCCCTATGTGTACCATCACATTAGCATTCAACCATTTGAAAATTCTCATCTGTGTTTTCAGACCCTCCTATTTTCTCCCATCACCATTTCTGTGGCCTCCTCTAGCTCGACAATCACCTGCACCCTCTAATTCTGATGTGTTGCACATTAATTTTAATCACTCCACCATCAATAGCCATGCCATCAGCTACCTCGACTTTATGTTCTGTAACCCGCTCCCTAAACCTCTCTGCAATTCCACCACTTTAAGATGCTACTTAAAGCCTATGTCTTTAACCAAGCTTTTGATCATCTGTTCAAACATCTCATTATGTGGTTTGGTGTCGATTTTTTTTTAATGAAGTGCCTTGGGGTGTTTTCCTAAATGCAAGTTGTTATTGTGCCGAGTGTTTTTGAGCTATTAAATACTTTTATGTTCTATTTCATAGCATAGAACAATTACCCCATCACATAGAGCAAGCCTGTAATTAACTAGAACTTTCCTAGTCTGACCAGTAATTTCAATTACAGCCTTTAACGCAACCATTTAGCGATAGATGAGAATAATAAGATTATTATAGATTATATAGCCACTAAGCATCTTTAACCATTACAGTGGTTTCTGTCTACCACAGTTACAGATAAATAACACACTACATATGAATGTAGTACACTGAATATGAAAAAAAAATACTTCCAAGTCTTCAACAACTTGCGTTTATATAGCACCTTTCACATACAATGTGTCCGAAAGCACTCAGCATGATAAAGCAAAGTATGACACCAAGCCACATAAGGAGGTATGACCAAACATGGATATTATCTCTTCTAATTTGTCCATGTTGTTATGTTGTCACAACACCCTGGGCTAGTGCATGGTTAATTCCAGCCCCACTTGACCATACAGGTGAAATTAGATTTTATATTAATACCCGTGGCTTTGGTTGAGTTAAATTGACTAGTCACCAGGTTTATCAAATTTAAACATAAGTAACCTTTTATTACTAACAGTAATTATAATTAAATAGGAAAAGAAATGCCACTAGCTATCCACTATCTGAGTCCACAGACCAAAAATAATATAAATGGGAACAAACAAATAAATAGGAAGGACTCTTACAACGTCACTGTATATTAGCGATAATCCAGAGAAACTCAGGTGGGGGGGGTGTGAATTCTCCATTTCAGAGGCTAAGTGCCAATGCCGGGACTGAATTGGTGATGTTCTATGACCGGTGGCCCCAGCCCATACTTCAGACGCTGCCCCACGTTTCCCCTCTTTTCTTTCGTTCCCCCTGGCCCTGTCAGTGCCTGGCATGGTGGGGACCTCTGGCCTCTGCACCCATCCATGCCCACAGGGGTATTGATGGCTGCCGCTACCCATGCCAGCGGTACATTCCTGCGACCCCCGTCCGGCACTCTCCTGTAGGGGCTATCATGTGCGTTCCACTTGGGTGGGCCGCATGATATCCCACCAGCGGGTGGTGCCCAGTTTTGGGGGGGGGGGGGGGGGGGGTGGTTGGTAGGGTGGAGGGAGGGGGCTGGCAGGGTGCGGGCACACCTATACATCCAGTGTCGCTTTACACAATGGGCCACGGTGAGCAGTCAGTGGGATGCGAAGTAGGATGGCTGTCTTGCAGCCCGCAGCAATGGTGGTCCGTGCCAGGGCACCCTGGTCCTGTAGGGACTCCCCAACCCCACAGCCCATCCCCTGTCACCCCCTGCTACTCCACGCCCAGCTGGACCACAAATGAACCTCTCCGTCGGTAATTCCTCCTGACAGAATGAAGCATCGCAGGAGATCTGGAGAATACTGCAACGGGCCTGTTAACGATATGCCAACCGTTTTGAATGTACATGTAGCATGGAACGTATTCACACCACTGTCGAGGCTCCGGAGCATGGCATTCCCTCGGGAGCCGGCCTCGATTTTCGTCTGACACGCGATCATGTCTCGCGGTTCACGTGTTGCTGTATAGAGAATCCTATTCTGTATTTTGTCCCGTTTTATACCTCACCATAACTTAAATTTAAGTACATTTGTGAGTTGGTGAGCTGATGGTGTTTGGGATTCCGAATAATGTATACTTTACTTTAGCAGAAGTGCAAATGACTTTTGCAGTTTTACCTACAGAGCCACAAGAGCTCAGTTGGTAGCACTCTCTCTTTAATCAAGAGATTGTGGGTTCAAGACACACTCCAGAACTTGGAGCACAAATTCTAGGCTGACACTCCTGCACAGTACTTGAGTGATTTTTCACGGTCTGACGTGTCGCTTGTCAGCTGAAATGTTCAATCAAGGTGCTCCATTTCCTCCTTGAGAGGTGAAAGACGCCATTGTACTATTTTTAAGAACAGGAGTGTCTTCTCTGGAGTCTTTGCTGACATTTACCCCTCAACCGCAAAATCAGAAAATGCTGGAAATACTCAGCAGGCTGGGCAGTTTCTGTGGCGAGAGAAACAGAACTAATGTTGGGTTGGTGAATACCTTTCATCAGAACAGTTCTGAAGGTTCATTGACCTGAAATGTTAACTCTGTTTCTCTCCTGACCTGCTGAGTATCTCCAGCATTTTCTGTTTTGATTTCGCGCAAACATTATTTATTTGTTATCCCATTGCCGTTTGGGGGAGCTTGCCGTGTCCAAATTGGTTGCCCCGTTTCCTATCTTACAACATTTAACCAGTTGTTTATTGGCTATAAAGCACTTTGGGATGCCCTTGGGGTGTGAATGACGTTGTAGAAATACAAATTTTTTTTAGTTGATGGAACTGAATATTGAGCAGGATCCATAACAGGTGGCAGATGTGATACCACTCATTTTACACAATTGTCCACAGTGAATTTCTATCCCCATGTGTTTAAAATGGGAAGTTTTGTTCCTTCAAATCATATATAACTAACCGTTTCTTCACATTTCTTCTTGTTTTCAATCTTATTGATGGCCTGTACTACTTTTGAGGCTTTGTCTCTTTGTCCATATTTAAACAAATTTTTAAAATACAATTAACGTTCATGGGATTGGGGATAGTGTATTGAGATGGATAGAAAACTGTTGGCAGATAGGCAAACAAGGAGTGGGAATAAATGAGTCTTTTACCAAGTGGCAAGCAGTAACTAATGGGGACACAGGGATCAGTGCTAGGACCCCGGCTATCCCACAATCTATATTAATGATTTAAATGAGGGAACCAAACTTAATATATCCAAATTTGTAAATGACACAAAACTGGGTGGGAAGGTGAGCTGTATGGAGGATGCAGAGATGCTTTGGGTGATTTGGACGCGAGTGGACAAATGCATGGGAGATGCAGTATAATGTGGAAAATGTGAGGTTATCCACTTTGGTAGCAAAACAGGAAGGCAGAGTATCTGACTGGCTGTAAATTGAGAGAGGGGAATGTACCACAATTGTCCTTGCCCACCAGTCGCTGAAAGTAAGCATGCAGGTGCAGCAGGTGGTCAAGAAGGCAAATGGTGTGTTGGCCTTCAGCGAGAGGATCTGAGTACAGAAGCAGGGATGTCTTGCTGCAATTCTACAGGGCCTTGGTGAGACAACACCTGGGCTATTATGCGCAGTTTTGGTCTCCTTATCTGAGGGAGGATGTTCTTTCCATTTTGGAAGTGCAGTGAAGGTTTACCAACTGATTCCTGGGATGGTGGGAGAGATTGAGTTGGTTAGGATTATATTTGCTGGAATATAGAAGTATGAATGAGGATCTCATAGAACCTGTAAAATTCTGACAGGGCAGATGCAGTAAGCCAGGAGGAGTCCAGAATCAGGGGTTGCAATCTAAGGTACATGATTTTGGTCTGAGGCAAGAAGAAATTTCTTCACCCAGAGAGTGGTGGACGTGTAGAATTCACTACCACAAAAAGCTGTGGAGGCCAAAACGGAGTTTGATATAGTTATTCGGGCTAAGTATGGGTGGCACGGTAGCACAGTGGTTAGCACTGTTGTTTCACAGCGTCAGGGTCCCAGGTTCGATTCCCGGCTTGAATCACTGTCTGTGGAGTCTACACATTCTCCCTGTGTCTGCGTGGGTTTCCTCCAGGTTCTCCCACGAAGTCCCGACAGACTTGATGTTCGGTGAATTGGACATTCTGAATTCTCCCTCTGTGTACCCAAACAGGTGCCGGAGTGTGGCGACTAGGGGCTTTTCACAGTAACTTCATTGCAGTGTTAATGTAAGGCTACATGTGACACTAATAAATATTATTATTATTAAAGGGATCAAAGGATATGAGGGGAAAATGAAAAATGGAAACTGGTTACTGAGTTGGATGATCAGCCATGATCCTAATGAATGGAGCAGGCTCAAAGGGCCAAATGGCCTACTCCTACTTCCTATATTTCTCAATTTCAGAAATTCTGAAATGGCTGTCATTAGCAAAAAAAAAAGAAATATCCATGTGAGAGTCACGCTGGTGTTTTAACCTCGGCACTTTTTTTTAAACTTTTGCGTGCCCAATTCTTTATTCTTTATCAATTGAAGGGCAATTTAGCGAGGCCAATCCACCTACCCTGCACATCTTTGGGTTGTGGGGGCGAAACCCGTGCAAACTCCACATAGACAGTGACCCAGAGCCGGGATCGAACCTGGGACCTCGAAGCCGTGAGACAGCAGGGCTAACCCATTGCACCACCGTGCTGCCCTCACCTCAGCACTGTTGCATTTAATTTTCTTTTTCCCAGTTGAGGGGCAATTTTTTTTTTTAATAATGTTTATTGAAAAATTTTGAATTTATACAACAACATCAAACCATACTAAAATACTAACAATAACAATAATGACAACAATCATGAACCTTCGCTCCTCCTCAATGAACAACCCAACATATTAACAACAACTTAAATTAACACAATGTTAAGTTACATAACCGTAGCGGGAAAAAAAAATAGAAACTATAATAAGGAGCCCCCCCACCCCCCGGGTTGCTGCTGCTATTGACCAAGATACCTATCTTTGAGCCAGGAAGTCCAGAAAAGGCTGCCACCGTTTATAGAAATTAAGGGGCAATTTTAGTGTGGCCAATTCTCCTCCCAGACACTGGGAGAATGCGCAAACTCCACATGGACAGTGACCCGGGGCCAGGTCTAGCCTGGGTCCTTGGCACCGTGAGGCAGCAGTGCTAATCACAGCACCACCATGCCATCCTAACCTCAGCACTGTTAACAAATTGGGATAGAGACCAGGATAAAAGGCTGTGACAACACATTGATATCAGATCCTCTCTAGGACCCAAACAGAACTTCAGATTAAAAGACTAACTTGATAAACAAGCTGGTCTTTCTGCTCTAGTTCTCACCAACCTGTGATTTTTCCAATCTAAGAATGTTTGGGAGAATAATTGCAGGCTGGTAAGCATACAAGCAGAATACATTAGCTGGTACACAAGGTGCTGCTCAACTGATGGGAAGAGGAATTACAATAGTGTGGGTGTATATTTACCTTAGAACATAGAACATAGAACAGTACAGCACAGAACAGGCCCTTCGGCCCTCGATGTTGTGCCGAACAATGATCACCCTACTTTAAACCCACGTAACCCGTATACCCGTAACCCAACAATCCCCCCATTAACCTTACACTACGGGCAATTTAGCATGGCCAATCCACCTAACCCGCACATCTTTGGACTGTGGGAGGAAACCGGAGCACCCGGAGGAAACCCAAGCACACACAGGGAGGACGTGCAGACTCCACACAGACAGTGACCCAGCCGGGAATCGAACCTGGGACCCTGGAGCTGTGAAGCATTGATGCTAACCACCATGCTACCGTGATTTGTTGATTTTAAGTGAAAAAGTACTCATGAGTATAAGGTGTTTTTCTGTTTCATAGTTCCATCTGCATTTTTGTTGAAATTATGGAGAGGGGAAATTATAGCCCACTCTGTAATTCTATACTACCTCGAGAAGGTAAAAGCTTGCATTGATTCTTTCTCCCTGAAGTGCAGTCACCGTTGCCATGTGAGCAAATTCAACAACTATTTTGCTCCGTAGTCTCCAAAAATGTCAATGCGATAAAGAAATTTTAGCGGTGGGAGGAAATAGGCAGAGAAATGCCTGCTTTTCATTAAATAATGTCACAAAATCTTCCATGTCTAGAGGGCTCTGCAAGTAGGAAACTAATCTCACCATTTTTATTTGAAATATGGTACCTTTGACAGTGCAACAGTGTTGCCCAGATTATTTGCTGAAAGTCCTGGAATGGGGCTCCAATCCCACTCATAAAGAAGAATGCTCCCAACAGAACTAAACTGACACAGTACCATCAGTGCACAGCCTTGCTCAGGAATGGAGCAATACCTTTAAGCACAAATATAAACACGTTTGGGTGTTTATCCTGGGTGAGCAAGTCGTACATACCCAAACACAAGCCTGTACCGGTCATGTATGTCTTATGATGCCACCCTTGGCCAAAACCCTCCGCACTTCCTAGTGCCGTATCCCTGTATACCCATCCTATCCATTTATTTGTCGAGATGCTTTTTGAACGCCGTTAATGTATCTGCTTCCACAACTCTCCTGGCAGCATGTTCCAGCATTCACCACCCTCTCTGCAATAAATAAATAAATAAATAAGCCTGCCTTGCGCATCTCCTCTAAATTTTGCCCCACGAACCTTAAATTATGCCCCCTGGTGACTGACCCCTCCACCCTGGGAAAGAGTGCCTACCCATCCACTCTATTCATGCCTCTCATAATCTTGTAGACCTCTATCAGGTCACCCCTCAACCTCTGTCGTTCTAATGAAAACAGTCTGAGTCTATTCAGCCTCTCCACAAAGCTAACGCCCTCCAGACCAGGCAACATCCTGGTAAACCTCCTCTGCACCCCTTCCAAAGCCTCCACATCCTTCTGGTAGTGTGGAAACCAGAATTGTGCGCAATATTCCAAGTGCGGCCTTACCAAGGTTCTAGCCAACTGCAGCATGCTTTGCCAATTTTTATCCTCGATGCCCCGTCCAATGAAGGCCAGCATTCCATATGCTTTCTTGACTACCGTGTTCACTTTGTCATAATATCCACTCATGTATAGAATGAGATGCAAACAGGCAGTGATTGACAGGCAGTGATTGACACACAGGACGACCAATGAACACACAACACAGAACAACCAATCACCAGACAAGACACCACCACTATAAAGCTCACAGGGCATTAAGACTCCCGCTCTTTTCGGGACCCAGACACTGAGACAGTCAGAGTGCACAGGTCAGTGGACATTATTGCCATGTGGTAGCTAATAAATCTAGTCAGGCCAGTAAAAGGTCGTCAGTAGGATTAGTAGAGTGTCAACCCACAGCTGAACATGTGCAGCCGTTCTTAGTTTAAATAAAACAGTGTTGGATCATCTCCGGTGTTAGACGTTTGTTTCTCGCATCCCTGCATCCAGTTGCAGTCAACGTCAAACCAACCCGCCTAACACATCACACTTGTGTTGCCACTTTCGAAGATCTGTGGACCTGTATGCCCAGGTCTCTCTGACTTTGTATATTCCTAAGAGTTTTGCCATTTCTGTATATTTCCCCTCTATGTTAGACCTACCAAAATGCATTACCCCACATGCGTCCGGCTTAAACTCCATTTGTCATTTCTCTGCCCAAGTCTCCAACCTATTAATGTTGTGCTGTATCTTCTGACAATCCTCAACACTACCTCTGCCTTCTGTGACAGAGCCATCTTGCCACCTCACCTCTGATCCCCTGCAACTTCACCTTTTGTACCAGTCTGCCATGAGGCACCTTGTCAAAGGCTTTACCCAATTCCATGTAAACAACATCCACCGCCCTCCCATCATCAATCATCTTTGTCACCTCCTCAAAAAACATGATCAAGTTAGTGAGGCATGACCTCCCCTTCACAAAACCATGCTGTCTATCGCTTATGAGTCTATTTGTTTCCAAATGGATATAAATCCTGTCCCTGAGAATTCTCTGCAATTTACCTACTACCGACGTGAGGCTCACCGGCCTATAGTTTTCTGGATTATCCCTGCTACCTTTCTTAAACAGCTGTACCCTATTAGCTATTCTCCAACCCTCTTGAGGTTTTGCCTGTAACCAATGAGGATACAAAGATGTCAATCAAGGTCCCAGCAATTTCCTCCCTTTCCTCCCTCCGTATTCTCGGATAAATGCATCAGCTCAGGAGACGTATCTACCTTAATATCTTTTAAAACACCCAATACCACCAATGATGGTGGCTGCATTGCTGGTGATAGGGGACAGGTAGATGGTAGGTAGGTGGTCGAGGGTGTCGGTGCCTGTCAATGTCAGACAAATCCACTCACAATTGACACCAAGGTTCTTATTAAAAGTTAGTATTTCCGTTATAAGTAATTAATGGAGGGCAACATGACTCAGACTATCCACACACCCTATTCAAGAATCATCTTCCACAAAGTCCTTTTCTTTGGTAAATTCGGATGCAAAGTACTCATTTAGTTCATCCAGTTCCTCGAGCTCAACACATAGATTCCCCCCACTGTCCTTAAGTGGTCCAATCCTTTCCCTGGCCACCCTTTTGCTTTTTGCATATGAATAAAAAGCTTTGGGATACAGTTTGCACTGCTGCCTCATGGCACCGAGGTCCCAGGTTCGATCCCAGCCCTGAGTAACTGTCCATGTGGAGTTTGCACATTCTCCCCGTGTTTGCGTGGGTTTCGCCCCCACAACTCAAAGATTGTAGGGTAGGTGGATTGGCCACGCTAAATTACCCCTTAGTTGGAAAAAATGAATTGGGTACTCTAACTTTAGAAAAAGAAGAAAATAAAACCTGCCCTTCCTTTAACCGCGTTTCTATGATCGCCACAATATCATTGCTCCAAGTACTAATCAGTGCTCTTAACTTCATCTGCCTTCCCTGCTATACTCCTGCCGCTAAAACAAATACACTTCAAACCACTGCATTTGAGCAGACAGGGTGATGTTGTTCTCTTATTTTCCTTCACTTTTTCCCCTTCAGTTATTACACCTTTTAAGCTAGCGCTCTGGTTCCCATCAAGAGTGTTGATGATATAAAGGATGATAAATAATTTAAATGAATCACCAGCATCAGCCTGCTTGTGGATCAGAATTAGTCTGATGCTAATTAAGGTGCGATTGGGGGAAGGGGGTAGGTGGGGGGAACGATTCCTTGCTGAATTTAATGATGAATGTGTTAGAAGGCTTCTGCAAAAAAAATGCTTTGTTGCATTAAATTGAAAACTACTGCATGCATAAAGTTAGTCTGTACTTTCTTGCTGATGATGATCCAGTTAAAATTGCTGAGACCAGGTGAATAATACTTGTGCTTCAACAAAATAGGTTATCGTAGAATCAAAGAATTTTTTCAGTGCAGAAGGAGGCCATTCAGCCCATCGAGTACCAGCTCTTGGAAAGAGCACCCTACCTAAGCCCATACCACCACCCTATCCCGTAACCCAGCAACCCCAACGAACCTAAGAGCAATTTAGCATAGCCAATCCACCTAACCTGCACAACTTTGGACATCATAAGTTATGTGCTTATCATTTACCTGAGGGTCAGGATAAAATTTTGAGTAGAAGGTCCCTCAGACAATTAAACAAATTAAAGTCCATGATAGGACACAAAGTACTAGTTTTTGCATGAGTGTAGTCATGACCGGAGTGGCCTTTTTCATGCTATGTTTCTTATGTTTTGTTTCATCAACAGGTGTTTGGCTTTCCTACCGATCTCCACATTCGAATGCCCACTGTGAGTTCAGAGGAGTATGCCTTTGATAGAATGAGGTAAATATTTAAAATATTCCTATCATCATCTCATGGGATTTTGATATACATGTATTCTTGCGTATTAATTATTGCTTTTCAAATACTTAAATGTTCCCACAGGATGTGCAATGGTGAGTTTCAGGGTTTTATGACAACAATGGCGTGTGAGAAATAGATAAGAAATTACATGGCAGAGAGTAGGATTCGACCCAGGTTTAAGTGGAGAAAAGCACCTGCAAAGGCTTGATAGATCAGATAGCTTGTTTCTGTGATGTAGCATTCCATGAATCTATTGTGGAATACAGAATCTAATCAGTACTGCTCCTCTGATGGTCGTTAGCTGATGAGCAAAACTTAAAAAATATCATTAGGCAGCAGTCAGTGTTCGCCATAGCCATAGAAATTTGGGCATATCAAATAGCTGATCATTCTGTGATCCGGGACCAGAAGTGCATTGTTGCATAACACATTCAATGTACTGGCAATAATCAAAAACCTCTTCAACGAAGGAGAGCAGCGGCTTCCTATCCACCCTGTCCATACTCGTCATAATCTTATACACCTTAATCGGGTTCCCCTTCAGCCTTCTCTGCTCTACAATAAACAATCTGAGCCTATCCAGCCCCACTCATAGCTCAAATGCTCCATCCTAGGCAACATCATTGTTAATCTCCTCTGCACCCTCTCCAGTGCAGTCACGTCCTTCCTATAGTGAGGCAGCCATAACTGCGCACAGTATTCCAGCTGTGGCCTAACCAAAGAGCTCCAATATAACTTCTCTACTCTTATAATCTGTGCCACAAATGATAAAGACAACTGTCCCGCATGTCGTCTTCCTTTAGGGATCTGTGGACAAGCACTCCAAGATCCCTCTGTTCCTCTGAGCTTCCTAGTGTTCTGTCATTCATTGATTACTCCTTTGTGCACTTTTCTGGGTTAATTTAAATCTGCCCATCTGACCAACCTGTCTCTATCTTCCTGCAACCTGAGGCCTTTTTCCTCACTATTTTAAAACAATAAATAAATTAAGCATACCCAATTCATTTTTTTCAATTAAGGGGCAATTTAGCGTGGCCAATCCACCTACCCTGCACATCTTTGGGTTGTGGGGGCGAAACCCACGCAAACACGGGGAGAATGTGCAAACTCCACATGGACAGTTACTCAGGGCTGGGACCGAACCTGGGACCTCGGTGCCATGAGGCAGCAGCGCAAACCACTGTGCCACCGTGCTGCCCCTTCTTCCTCACTATTAACCACCCTGCCAAACTTTGTGTCATCTGCAATCTTACTTATTATCCTCCCAGTCTCCCTCTCCACAATATTCTGATCTATATCATTTATAAATATCATGAACAAAAAGGGACCTAGCACTGATCCCTGTGGTATGCCGCTGGATACCGACCTCCAGCCGCACAAACAGCCTTCTACCACCACCCTCTGTCTCCTAATACCAAGCCAGCTTTGCATACAACTTGCTGAGTTACCCTGGATCACATGTGCTTTTACCTTCTTTAGCAGTCTTCCATGTGGGGACTTGTCAAAGGCTTAGCTGAAATCCATATAAACTACATAAACGGCACTACCCTCATCTACACACCCAATCACGTTCTCGAAAAATTAAACCCTCTGACAAAGCCATGCTGACTATTCCTGATCAAACCTTGCCTCTCCAGGTGGAGATTAATTTTATCCTTCAAAATTTTCTCTCATAGTTTCCTTACCACTGATGTGAGACTCGCTGGACTGTATTTCCCTGGTTTATCTCTATCACCCTTTTTGAAAAGTGGAACCAGATTAGCTGCCCTCCAATCCTTTGGCACCTCTCCTGTTGCCGGGGAGGAATTAAAGATTTGGGTCAGGGCCCCTGTAATTTCCAGCCTTGCCCCCCACAGCAGCCTGGGATACAGATTATCTGGACCTGGGGACTTGCCTACTTTTAAATCTGCAAAAACCTCAATACTACCTCACTCCCTATGTCGAAGCATTCAAGAATCTCACAGTCCCTCTCTCTGAATTCTGTACCTACATCCTCCTTCCCCTGACAGAAGACAGATGTGCAGTATTCGATTATCACCAATATCCTCCGACTCCATGTGCAGATTTCCCCCATGGTCCCTGGCTATCCTCTTCCTACTTTTCAGGGTTCTTCAAATGTTGTGACAATACTGAGCTGAATGATGTGAAGCAAAGTGTTTGTGTCTATGTGAGAGGTAGGTGCTTAGGAAAGCAAGGAATCAGGAAAGGCAATTCAGCCCATCAAGATAATTTCTATCAAACTTCACCCATTGATTTAATTCATGGGAGGAAAGTTAAGATGCACCTTGATCCCCAAAAGTAATCGAGGAAAATATTAGAATATCTATCCAACCCCACATCTTACTGCCCTCTACCTTCCATGGATGGTGCTCAAATCATCGTAATCTATCCTGTGAAGTGATGGTCTACTTTGGTGTTATACGCTTTAAAGATTTATTGGAAAATAAATATTCAGGAATTAATTTTTTCCCAACCAATTTCATCTCCTCCCCTCCCATTTACTCGCCTCTTTCCTTTAAAGCAGTAATTCATCCCTGGGATACAGTTCCAAGTGTGCTAGTTACCCTCTGGTACTTTATTCAATTGACCATCCCTTGTATAGGTGGCACGATGGCACAGTGGCTAGCACTGCTGCCTCACGGCGCTGATGACCCAGGTTTGATCCCGGTCCTGGGTCACTGTCTGTGTGGAGTTTGCACATTCTCTCCGTGTTTGCGTAGGTCTCACCCCCACAACCCAAAAATGTGCAAGCTAGGTGAATTGGCCGCGCTAAATTGTGCCTTAATTGGAAAAAAAAATAATTGGCTCCTCCAAATTTATATGTGAACCCAAATATTGAGTGGAAACAAGTTTGTCAACATTGGTATGTAATAGGGCTAAGTCTGAATACACCCTCGCTCTATATCCATGAAACTTTAGCATAGGTTGCTGGAGAGAAATTAGGGATGAGAACCCTGGCCAATTTATCCTAACCCGCCCAGGACTGCTGGTATTTAATACAGTGCTCCAGTTTCTGCAGCATCAGTTGAGATCAGCACACATGGCGCAATCACAGTGGAAAATTAGAGTCTACAATCCGGACCACTCAGCCCAACTGGTGTGCTGGCCCCACCTGTGCCCTGCAAAGACCTCCTCCTAATCTTCTTCTTCTGACTTTATTAGCATATATTTGTAACCAGGTGATCGAACCAGGAAATCTTTAGGGCTGTGTTGATTCATTGATGCCCTTCATCAGTCCAGCTATCGGGGCAGAAACAAACTCTTAATGCTCTCAAGAATTATTGATCCAAGGGGGTCAATTCCCTCCCAAGGAAGGGAAAACTTGTTTTTGATTCAGAGTGTATGTAAGCGGAGTGGAATAATGCTAACCTTTCGAGCTGAGTTTTAGATATACTGTTCAATTTTTAAAATTTACTGTTTGACAGAAGTACATTTGAATATGTGTTGGAAGCTTCCAAGTCACTTAAACAGAAGACAGGTGATGGAACCATGACATACTTGAACAAGGGGCAGTTTTATCCCATCACACTCAAAGAAGTGGGTTCCAATGAAGAAATCCATCATCCAGTCAGCAAAGTCAGAGTAAGTGCTAGTGTTTTATATGAATGCCACCTATATTATTGTAATAAGATCTAACAGTTAACTGTACAAGTAATATAACAACATTTTCATTCATTTAAGAAATTTAAAAAAAAATTATTGATATATAGTCAAAAGGTTGTTAACCCAAGTTCTTGCTCAAGTGATATAATAAAATGGGTGATAGCGAGTCCGAATCTTGCCAACTTCAACTTTTTATTTCCATTGTCTTCAGAAGAAATGCACGATGGATTGCTGATATTGACCACCTTTTTCAAAGAATAAGGAAAGGATTGGAAGCAGTAAATGGGGCAGCACAAGTTTCCACTTCCTTATTATGATGCAAAACTCTGTATTTTCTTCTATTTTCAGAGTGTAATAATGGTTGTTTTTGGTGATGATAAAATTCGCGATGAGCAACTCAGGCACTGGAAATACTGGCACTCTCGGCAGCACACTGCGAAACAACGCTGCATTGACATTGGTATGGAACCGGCAACTTCTTGCAATTAAATAAATGCACCTTTTGTTTAAAACAAATGTAAAACATTTAGTGGGACAGTGTGGTGTAGTGTGTCCTTGCGGACTGCGTTTCTATTTTTGACTCTGGTCATCAATGGGAAATGGTGAGCGGGATCCTCCATCCTGCTGCACCCATTTTCTGATGTGGCACGCCCCGCTGGCAGCGGGATTTTCCCTCCCGGCAGCCAGCCAATGGGCTTTCCCATTATGGGAATTGCTAATGGACAATTCAGCCAGTAGTGCTTTGGTCCAACCTTTTTTAAAAATAAATTTAGAGTACCCAATTATTTTTTCCAATTAAGGGACAATTTAGCGTGGCCAACCCGCCTATCCTGCACATCTTTTGGGTTCTGGGAGTGAAACCCACGCAGACACAGGGAGAATGTGCAAACTCCACATGGACAGTGACCAAGGACCAGGATTCGAACCCGGGTCCTCAGCGCCATAGGCAGCAATGCTAACCACTGTGCCACCATGCTGCCCCTGCTTTGGTCCAACCTGGAAAATAAAGTGTTGATCACCTCCCTGTTGCACTTGCTGTGCCTGTCTGAAAGATGCATTAGATGTCCTAGGCAGAACCCTGGAACGATCCTGAGGCAAAGAACCTCAGGGTAGTTATCACCTTTTGCAACTACTGGCAAAGCTTGGTCCCTCATTAGAGCAAGCATCAGACTTTCCTCTAGGAGGTTGCAACATTCAATGACAGCCTGTCTTGAGAAATGCAACCTCCTCAGATATTTCTAGAAAGGCCACTCTTATTCTATAGGTCCTGTTGGAGGATGAGCCTTCTGCAAACAGTCCCCTAAAATCCTGTCTTCTGCTGCAGCTCCTGCTCATTGTTGAGTGTCCTATTGTTGCTGTTGCTCTTCCTTCTCCTTCACTCAACAGTGAAGCTAGAGCATTGCATATATAAGGGTGCAGTGCTTATTGAGATAACTAGCTAAAAGGAAATATCACCGAAGGAGCAGTTTTCAAAGTCGCAACTCACCGTAACTTAGTTCAAAAACACACAGATTCACTTGGCGATCAGTAGGGTTTTAAATTTTCTTTCTACCGTAAAATTGCATTTGAGATCTTAATTTTGTCAGAGGACCTTAATTTGCACGAGATCCCGAAGCCTCTGACTTGCCTGTTGGTGGGGGGCTGAACCAGCCAGCAGGTCTGCATTGCTAATGACCCTCACTTTGCATTTTAATTTTGTACTTAAATGGCAGGAATGACCTCCACATGCATGATGCCTCGGCCATTGTATGCTACAGCTGAGAATGATGTTTGCAATTGTTCTCTGGTGCCAGTACCTCACTTAAATTCAGAGTTACTTTGTTCAGATTATTGGATCATTCGCATTTGGGCGGTGGCAAAAATGACTGAATTCAGGAGAGGTTTGCCATATCACCTTGTTATGCTAATAACGTACATGATGCAGTGCTTGTGGTAATGTAATAGTGCGCACCACATTCATTATGGTATAGTTTATGTGTGACTCCGAGCACTGATTCTGGGGAGTGGTGGTAGTGTTAGGTTACAGTTCAATGCTTGTCCACAGACTTGTTGTCTGGTGGCTTTGGTTGTGTGCTAACAGTTTGATTAGCTACTATATTCGGGTGGGGTGAAGTGCACACCTTTTGCATTGTTCGTAAATTCTGAAGGAAATGTGCAGCCCAAGCATTGTCAATGACCATTGGCAGTAGGTCAGACGAATGTTCAGCCTTAGTGAATGCCCAATTTACTCGACTTGGGTTTTTTTCCATGGTGGATTCATAAACCTTGGCTCTGTGTCCTATCTGCAATTGTTCTGCTCTATCTGTAATCATTCGAGTGGGTACATATTCTGGCTGGAGCTAGTTAGTAGATCAGCATCATGCTGAGGTTGATAACTCGGGAAGCTTGACCTGATAATCCTTCAAGACCAATGATTCCCAGTCTAGTTATGTCTAGCTCTAGTTGTAAAGAGATTGATGTAAGGAGACATATATGCAAATTACTTTTTTCCCCCTCCACTTGCACTGTTGACAGGCAGAGTTTTATCTTGCAATCTAACACCAATTGCAAAGCTTTAATAATTATAGGATAGACACAGCTGGTTGTCATGCAAGACGTCAGTGACTATTGTTCGGTTTCAGGCCAGACTCATCTGTTTGGAATGGATTTTGTTTAGTAGTTTTCCACTAGAAACCTTTGGGAACAGTTGAAGGCAAAAGTAAATGCAGTAGAACTTTGTGTAATACTTGAGTGATTAGTGACGACCAGGTTTGAACAACAAAAACTATTTATTAGTTTAACTACAGACAGAGTGCTAGGATGTGCTACCGACTTCTACAGCCCCAGGATTGATTGTGCTGGGAAAAATTAAAAATTTCCAGCCAGCTTAACTTCATTACTTGGCCTTCTGGAATACCTCATTGTATATCCTTCGAACTTCATGCAGGCTTCCTACATCTTTCTTAATTTCCAGCCAGTTTAACTTGATCTCTTAGAGCCAATGAAGCCCCATCAAATTTGATCTGTGGCCTGAAATTATGATTAAGGGCAGCTGGGCACTTGCTGCCTGTAATTCATGTTGTTGGGTTTTTTTCCATGGTGGATTCATAAACCTTGGCTCTGTGTCCTATCTTGATCCCACAGACTTGATAGCTTCACCAGTATCATAGATCATAGAATTTACAGTGCAGAAGGAGGCCATTTGGCCCATTGAGTCTGCACCTGCCCTTGGAAAGAGCACCCTACTTAAGCCCATACATCCACCTTATCTCCGTAACCCAGTAATCCCACCTAACCTTTTGGACACTAAGAGGCAGTTTACCATGGCCAAACTACCTGATCTGCTCATCTTTGGACTGTGGGAGGAAACCGGAGCATCCGAAGGAAACCCGCGCAGACGTGGGGAGAAAGTGCAAACCCCACACAGACACTCTCCCTAGGCCGGAACTGAACTTGGGTCCCTGGAGCTGTGAGGCAGCAGTGCTAACCACTGTGCCATCATGCTGCCTGGCTGTTGTGTTCTGTATTTCCCCCGGAAATATAGATAAGTTTGTTCTCCAACTACCATGGCGGAGGCTCCCATGTCTGCCTCCATTTTGAGTGGACGACCATTGACCATTAACAGTATTGTATTTGGGACTACTCTGCCCACCTTCTCCTGAAGACATTTTATCTGTTCTGAGTTACCTTCCATGTTGTTCACTGGAGCCGGATTGCTGACCCTGCTTTCACTGGGCATGTCCTGCTTATTTCTACACATGGGCCTTATGTGCTACACTACCCCTGGGCTGCTGACTGAATCTTATCTAACTCTGCGCTCTGTTCATTAAACCCCACGCCCTCATTTTGTCCCGCTGCCACTAGCGCTTCTTTCCAGACCTGGTGGGCTTCACTGGCCTACTTTTCCCTAGCTAGAGCAACCTCCACTCTTCAGGGTTATCTTGGACTCTGCCAACAGTTTCTTCTGTATCACAGTGTTATTCACCCCACGCTCTAGACCAGGGGTGGGCAAACTATGGCCCGCGGGCCGCATGCGGCCCGCCAAAGGTCTTTATGCGGCCCACCAAGATCAAGTCATAAAAAAAATGTAAAAATTTTTTTTTTTTTAATTCTTTTTTAAAAATAAGGTTAATTGGGGGGGGGGGGGGGGGGGCTGTTGGGTTACTGGTATAGGGTGGATACGTTGACTTGAGTAGGGTGATCATTGCTCGGCACAACATCGAGGGCCGAAGGGCCTGTTCTGTGCTGTACTGTTCTATATGAGACGCCCAGAATCATAACCGGGTGAAGCACCATTTTTGAAAAGTAGAGAAAAAGAGGGCTAAAGGCAGGATGCCGCACGCTAATTGGTTACACCCGGGACTATTAATTAATATACTATACGGCCCTTTAAAATTGTGAATTTCTGAATGTGGCCCTTGCATGGAAAAGTTTGCCCACCCCTGCTCTAGACCATCCCTGAGCATGTTATATAAAGGGCAGTTCGGTATTCACAGTGCCTTAATCTGGCCACAACGGAGGCTATTGCTTCTCCAGGGGTTCCTTTAGTTGAATTGAATTCATACCGTTGCATAATTATGATAATGCCCTTTCACAAGATCATCTAACTCTGGAGGTTTTTGTATTGGGGCATCTAAAGATTTCAAATTCCTGTTTAGATTACAGTTTTGGGCTCCACACACACTGTGTAAGTAGTATGACTTTTCTCTTCAATTTCTCCCCCCCCACCCCATTTTGTTTACCTGGAAAAAATGTTGCAGTAGTTCAACATGGTATCACAGTGGTTAGCACTTTCCCGTCTGGGTCAGTGCCTGTGCGGAGTCTGCACATTCTCCCCGTGTCTGCATGGGGTTCCTCCGGGTGCTCCGGTTTCCTCCCACAAGTCCCAAAAGATGTGCTTGTTAGGTGAATTGGACATTCTGCATTCTCCCTCTGTGTACCCGGACAGGTGGTGGTATGTGGCGACCGGGGCTTTTCACGGTAACTTCATAGCAGTGGGAATGTAAGCCTACTTGTGACACTAATAAAGATTATTATTATTGCATTTTGAATCCAATCTTCGAGTTAGGATCATGCGGTCTAATTTGTCACAGAGGTATTTTGGTGGCCAGTTGTAGACTGGCTTGACTTGAATTATTTATGATGTGGAAATGCCGGCGTTGGACTGAGGTGAACACTGTAAGAAGTCTTTCAACACCAGGTTAAAGTCCAACAGGTTCATTTCAAATCACTCGCTTTCGGAGCACTGCTCCTTCCTCGGGTGAATCACCTGAGGAAGGAGCAGTGCTCGGAAAGCTAGTGATTTGAAACAAACCTGTTGGACTTTAACCTGGTGTTGTAAGACTTCTTATTGAATTATTAACACATAAGGTCTGTTACCTCTTTTGCCCGGCAATTCAAAGGCCCTTTGATCATTCTTTTGCTAATATAATGTTGGCGACTGTCATGTTTAAACAACAAGAAACTATAGAATAACTACGTAAAATGTTGCAATGGTCGCAGAGGACCAGAGGCTGCTCTCCCCTTTGAGAGCTGACTCGTGGTGATTTAACCTAAGGTTCATTGTACCTCGGGTGATGAGCAAGGTTGAGAAGGCAGAGTCTTCGTGTATAACCTCAGCCGGTATGGGAATTGAATTTGCGCAGCTGGCATTGATCGGCATCAGAACCAGCCTTTCAGCCAACTGAGCTAACTGATCCCACAACAATAGATCGAGTGCGAACTACAACAATGGACCGAATGCTAGGATGTGCTACCGATGTCTACAGCTCTAGGATCAATTCTGGATCTGTGCTCTATGGCCTGACTGGCTGATCGGGTCACGTGACCTTTCAAAAGCTTTCCTCTTCAAGGAGCCCACTACTAAATTTCTTGAACCTTTTTTCGGAAGCTTTGGTGAAGGAGCCATAGTGTAAGGTTTAAAGAGACAGGATTCAGAATAACATGGGTCTTGAAAACCAACATTCAGACTAAATGAATCTTGACCACTTCTATGCAAATTGATGGTGTGTGAGGAAGCTGTCTCCCAGCAAAATGAGCACCTCAGACCAGCAGCTTTTCCTATATTGACACGAGGTAATTGTATACTTTAGACCGTTAACTCCTCCTTGCCCTCCAGGTCTCCCGGGCTACTAGGAAAATCAATGCTTTGGACAGTTAAGCCCTCAACATTTAAGTTTAACAGAGGCCATTTGGAATGGTGATTCAGAGTACGTCAAGTCCTGGGCAGTGGGCGAAACAATAAGATCAGTCATGAAAATCAGATTGGTCCAATGCAATGTGAAATATTATACAAATGTGATCTGGACAGATTAGCGCTCCATATATTCCGTCTTCATTCTCAAATTCTCCTTAATCTAAAAGGAAATAATGCAAGCACAGATAAGTAATCAGGAAATGTTTTATATTTGTGTACATTAAGGGGTGGCATGTGGCGCAGTGGTTAGCACTGAGTCTATGGCGCTGAGGGCCCGGATTCGAATCCCAGCCCTGGGTCACTGTCCGTGTGGAATTTGCACATTCTCCCCGTGCCTGTGTGGGTTTCACCCCCACAACTCAAAGATGTGCAGGGTAGGTGAATTGGCCATGCTAAGTTGCCCCTTAATTGGAAAAAAAATAAATAATTGGATACTCTAAATTTACATTAAAAAAATATGTTTATGTACATTCAGCTTTTGCGGGGAACAAGAACGTGGTGGAGGCATTTTGATTATCGATTCTGTTCCTCTGGAGGCTGAATCTAAAATATTATTTCTCAAACAATGTTGATGCATTTTATGAATTTGTGTTTCCAGTGCTCACACATCAAGCGATTGCGAAAAGGGACAGTAAGGCAGCACACTCCACAGGACTACTCTGGAATGGTGGCACAGTGGTTAACACTGCTGCCTCACTGCGCAGCGACCTGGGTTCAATTTTGGCCTTGGGTGATTCTGTGTGGAGCTTGCACATTCTCCCAGTGTATGTGGATTTCCGCTGGGCACTCTGGTTCCTCCCACAGTCCAAAGATGTGCAGGTTAGGTGGATTGGCCATGCTTAATTATCCCCTAATGTTCAAAGTTTGGGTACGGTTGCAGGGATGGAGAGGGGAAGAGTGGGCTAAGGTAGGGTGCTCTTTTCGATGGTTGGTGCAGACTCAGTGGCCTCCTCCTGCACTGTAGGGATTCCATGATTAACTCTGTTAGATTAGAAACTCTGCAGGGGCCATTGAGCCTACTCTGCACGTCTTTGGGTTGTGGGGGTGAGACCCACGCAGATACTGGGAGAATAGGCAGGCTCTGCACGGACAGTGAACCACAAAATATTTGCGTTGTCATCCAGTATTTATAGTGCAGCACGGTAGCACAATGGTTAGCACTGCTGCGTCGCCGCGCCAGAGTCCCGGGTTTGATTCCCGGCTTGGGTCACTGTCTGTGCGCAGTCTGCGCTGTTCTCCCTGTGACTGCATGGGTTTCCTCCGGGTGCTCCGGTTTCCTCCCACAAGTGGCGAAAGATGTGCTGTTGGGTGAATCGGACATTCTGAATTCTCCCTCTGCGTACCCGAACAGGCATCGGAATGTGCCGATTAGGAGCTTTTCACAGTAACTTCATTGCAGTGTTTATGTAAGCCTACTTGTGACAATAAAAAATATAATAATAGTGGAGCCTGACACCTGAACTCCTAATATATAATTTCAATATGTGAAGATCCATGCTAGTTCAGAAAATCAAGCCTTAAATGATTCATTTTCGCTGTGGTTTGGCCACTGGCAAAATGATGATTCAATGTACAGACAGAGTCTTTGACAAAGGTAAAATATTGATTTCATGTGAGTTTCTCTGCACCTTGTTGGGTAGTGTGTGTGTGTTAAAACCTGTTTTTGGTCAAATGATCAGTCCCTTATTGCTGTTTTCCTGCAGCTGATTACAAAGAAAGTTTCAACACCATTAGCAACATTGAAGAAATCGCTTACAATGCCATCTCCTTTACGTGGGACATCAATGATGAAGCCAAGGTAGGAATGTATTGCTTGACCTGCTGCATATTTAATTTTTTTTAACATGATTAGGCTTTCACCAGACAAGAGGACACATGTAAATATGTGGGGCAGCACGGTAGCACAGTTGGTTCACAGCTCCAGGGTCCCAGGTTCAATTCCCGGCTTGGGTCACTGTCTGTGCGGAGTCTGCACGCTCTCCCCATGTCTGCGTGGGTTTCCTCCGTGTGCTCGGGTTTCCTCCCACAAGTTCAATGATGTGCAGGTTAGTTGGATTGGCCATGACAAATTGCCCTAAGTGTCCAAAAAGGTTAGGTGGGGTTACTGGTTTGCGGGAATAGGGAAGTGTGGGCTTAAGTGGGGTGCTCTTTCCAAAAGCCGGTGCAGACTCGATGGGCCGAATGGCCTCCTTCTGCACTGTAAATTCTATGATTTAGACTTGTTTGTGCCTTTGTTAGTGCTTCCACAACTCCAATTTTCACCTTGGGTTCAAGTCCTGTCTGAACTAATGGGATGAAAGTCTTCATTCTCCATTGACTCTCGGGGTCCACTTTATGATTAATTTAGTCATTTCACCTGATTCTTAGTGGGTGAAAGTCTATGTTAATTGATATGTAATTGGACAAACACCATTTGGAGAGAGATGTTTGCTTTTGTGTGATATCCAACCTGGAAATGCCCAGGCAGCTATGATCCTTCCCCAGCGAGGAGCATGACGAGCACAGCAATTAACCTAAAATATTTTAAAATCTTAAAAATGTTTGTGGTGGTTAAAAAAAATCAAACTTCTGTCATCTTGGGCAAACTGAGCTCGAGGGTCAATTCGATCTTGATTTGCAAATTTGCTGGAGTACCTGAAGTTACGAACATGAAGTAGGTAAATGACCAGCCGTGGCAATGAATATGGATCGCTTTGTGAGCCTGATTAATGTTGTAATTGAGCAGACAACTGAGACTTTTTAATATCTCTGTGTCTTAAGTATATATGGCTGTTTTATAAGTTCTGGTTTTTTTTTACTTGGAAATGTAGATGAAGGGCCAAATTCTATGACTTGGGGCACGGCTGAAAGAATGAACAGAGATATTTGCATTTATATTGCTCTTCCTTGTGTATCAAGCAGCGCAGCACGGTAGCACACGTGGCTAGCACTGTGGCTTCACGGCGCCAGGATCCCAGGTCCGATTCCCCGCTGGGTCACTGTCTGTGCGGAGTATGCACATTCTCCCCCATCCTGCTTGGGTTTCCTCCTGGTGCTCCGGTTTCCTCCTGCAGTCCAAAGACGTGTAGGTCAGGTGGATTGGCCATGCTAAATTGCCTTTTGTGTCCAAAAAGGTTGGGAGGGGTTATTGGGTTATGGGGATAGGGTGGGCTTAAGTGGGTCGGTGCAGACTCGATGGGTCGAATAGCCTCCTTCTGCACTGTATGTTCAATGTATCTATGTATCTCAGAAACATCTTGAGATATTTCACGTATAAGGAAGTAATTAAACTGGATTTGGGGAAAATGGTGTGATGTTAGGAAATTGCTTGGAACCTTGATTCGATGTTCCACCATTACTTCCATGTCTAAAGTATAAATCTAATGTACTCCAGTGGAACCTGACTACATGCTAGAGAATCCTCGGTCTGAGTTGTTTGTGCACTGCTCCCCTGCCCCTCTCCAATCCATTCCTTTACAATTTATAATCTATAACAAGGAATAAGATTGCTCTTCGACAAACGTTTTCTTAAAATTTAGAGTACCCAATTCATTTTTTCCAATTTAAGGGGCAATTTAGCGTGTTCAATCCACTTACCCTGCACATCTTTGGGTTGTGGGGATGAAACCCACGCAAACACTGGGAGAATGTGCAAACTCCACACGGACAGTGACCCAGAGCCAGGATCGAACCTGGGACTTCGGTGCCGTGAGACAGCAGTGTTAATCCACTGTGCCACTGTGCTGTCCATCTTCTACAAACATAAGGAGAATTGAAAATACCGTATATACTCGCGTAACATACGACTTTTGAGCACCTAATTTGAAGCCTAAATTTCGGGGGTCGCATGATACGCGAGGTACAAAAATCGCGGGTCTGAAATGCTGGCCAAGATAAGTCACATAGCATCCAGCTGGCTTTACTCGCGTCGTTCAATCACTTGCCGTTTCCATTCATAAAAACATGAATGGAAACGTCAAGTGGCTGAACATCTTCCCATCAGAATACTACTCTTCAGATTTTGACCACAGCATTCTGATGGTAAGATGTTCAGCCACTTGACGTTTCCATTCATGTTTTTATGAATGGAAACGGCAAGTGGCTGAAAAACGCGAGTAAAGCCTGCTGGAAAGCTGTTCGAATCGCGAACAGCTTTCACAGCAGAATCAACTCTGCAGAAACCACACACAATGATACCATTTGGAAGTTTTAGTTTCCAAAATTAATTTCCAAAAAAGTCACTTGCATGATACATGAGGTATACCATAAAATCATGTTTTGGGGACGAAAATTTAGGGGTCGCATGATACGCGAGATCGAAAGTTACGCGAGTATATACGGTAGGTAATATCCCACACAAGCTGCTGGGCAATTTTCTTCCCTCTACCCTTTCTCCATTGTCTTCCCTCCTCTCCCTTTCTTTTCTCACTTCACTAAAAATGGACAAACTAATTAACCAGTGCTCCTTGCAGTCAAGGCAAGTGCTGGAATTTAAGCATTGGTTTAGTCACTGTTTGAAGAGACAGACTAATTTTTTGGGTGGGGTCTCTTCCATAGAATTCTTTACTCATCTCAACATGCTGATGTGGATTTGACAGCAGATTAAGAAGAAAGTACCACTGGCCAGAATTTTATGACCAGCCTCAATTTTTCTCTTTTTTTAAATATAAATTTAGAATATCCAATTCATTTTTTTTTCCAATTGAGGGGCAATTTAGTGTGGCCAATCCACCTACCCTGCACATCTTTGGGTTGTGGGGGCGAAACCCACGCAAACACAGGGAGAATGTGCAAACTCCACACGGACAGTGACCCAGAGCCGGGATCGAACCTGGGACCTCGGCGCCGTGTGGCAGCAGGGCTAACCCACTGCGCAACCGTGCTGCCGCCCAGCGCCGGCCCTAGGGTTGCTGGCGCCCCGGGCAAGCTGAACTTCGGCGCCCTTGGCGGGGTGGGTGGGGCCGAGGGGGGGCGGGGCCGAGGGGGGGCGGGGCCGAGGGGGGGGCGGACCCGAGGGGGGGGCGGGGCGGGGGGGGGGGGGACCCGAGGGGGGGGCAGGGCGGGGGGGCGGGGGGGGCGGGGGGGGGGCGGGGAGGGGGGGGCGGGGGGGGGGGGGCGGGGCGGGCGGACCCGAGGGAGGGGGCGGGGGGCGGGGCCGCCCTGGGGGAGTGCGGCCACACTGGGGGAGTGCGGCCACCGCGCATGCGCTGGTTGGCGCCGGCCCAACTGCGCATGTGCGGGACCCGAGTCTGGCGCCCCCTAGCACATGGCGCCCCGGGCAACAGCCCGAGTTGCCGGTGCCTTGAGCCGGCCCTGCTGCCGCCCAGCCTCAATTTTAAAGCTGTCGGGTGGATGACCGCTTGGGAGGGGGGTGGGGTGCCTCCAAATGACAGAAGGGGGAGCCCTCCCCTTTAAGGCCTGGCCACCTCCAGGCCTCTACAGTCTCCCTCACCCTCCTCCAAGCCTCCCAATAGCCTTCCTCATGACTGGCCAGGCCTGCCTTATCCTCCCCGCCCTGGGACCCCTGACATTTATGCGGGTCTTCGGTTCATGGTGCTTCGGCTCGTGAGCTCAGTGTAGTGCCTCTTCTGGCCACTGCATTGCTGTAGCTGGGTGGATGGTTGTCAGCCAATCTGATTGGCCAGCAGCTCTCCAGATAGTATTTCCTCCTCCTAATCAACACTTGTTAGAGCATAAAATGGCTGCGGGGCTCTTGGAGTCAGAGGGGAGTCAGTGGGGATGTGTTTGTTCCTGTCCGACTCTTTGATCCTCGCCATCTTAAAAATTCCGGCTATTATCTTGTGAAATATAGGAGCACCAAACTGAACTTCTCGTTTGGGGTCTCTACAAGGCAAACGCTGTTCTTCACGCTAGAGTGCAGTGATTTCCTCTATTTGTTTACAACAGCTATTTGCTGCAACGTAAGAACCCACAAAAGACTCCAAAAGATGAAAGACCACTTGATTTGTTTTTCATGGTGTTGATTGAGGGGGGAGAACATCTTCCTGTGCACATTGGAGAAGATGGGAAGGATCCTGAAGTCTGAAGGAAACCACCTTTGACAATACAGTATTTCCTTAATTTGGGGCGGCACAATGGTTAGCACTGCTACCTCACAATGCCAGGGTCACAGGTTCGATTCCAACCTCGGGTGACTGTCTGTGGGGAGTCTGCACAGTCTCCCGTGTCTGTGTGGGTTTCCTCCCACAATCCAAGGATGTGCTGCTTAGGTAGATTGTCATGCTCAAATTGACCCTTAGTGTTCAAAGGTTAGGTAGGGTTACAGAAATAGGGTGGGGATTGGGCCTAGGTAGGATGCTCTTTCAGAGTGTTGGTGCAGATTAAATGGGGCTCCTGCACTGTTGGGATTATATGACTCTATTTTTCTATGTCTAGAATGCCAACCTAGATTAGTTGTTCAAGTTTGCTCATGTTGCTAAAATTGCTTATGTCATGCATTAAGTTTGAACTTCTTAACTTTGAGGTGAGAGTATTACCAAGTGAAACAAGCTGAAGCCAAAATTGAGAATGGGCAAGTCAAAAGTTGGATTAATCCTTGGCGCTGTGAGGCAGCAGTGCTAACCACTGCACCACTGTACTGATAGGTACTTATTGATGAGTGAAGTTTGTGGATTGGAATATTCCTACCATTCCATCTTGGGAGTAGGAGAAAAAGCCTATGAGATGCTCAACTGTGATGTCTGTAATGCAGCAGATACTATCAAAAATGGTTTATATTTAGTGTATAAAAGAGCAAAAAGTCTGAAGGATAGAAGTTTCTTGGAAAAGAATGAATCGGAGCAGAAGAAGATTCCTGCTTTCGAAATGTTAATTGAGTCATGGAATCCTGACAGTGCAGAAGGAGGCTATTTGGTTCATTGAGTCTGCACCAACCCTCTGAAAGAGCACACTATCTGGACACATGCCAAAGCATTTGGAAGGGAATAGTTGGAGCTTAGGAGGAGTGAGAAAAGTTGGCACTCAAAAGTTGCATTTAAAGGAAAATGAGGGCGAATTCTACAAATATAACGTTGATTGAATTGAGAATGAGAGGGCACATATTTAGAGTAATAAAAGAAGCAAAAGTGACATGAGGAGAAACTTCTTCAAGCAGCGGGTGATTGGGATTTGGGGGCAGCAGGGCTGCACAGTGGTTAGCACTGCTGCATCACGACGCCAAGGACTCGGGTTCAATCCCGGACCCAAGTCACTGTCTTTGTGGAGTTTGCACATTCTCCCGCACAATACAAAGTTGTGCAGGGTAGGTGGATTGGCCACCCTCAATTGCCCCTTAAATAGGAAAAAAAAAATGGATTTGGAATGCATTGCCTGAGAGTATGGTGGAGGCAGATTACAAACGCATTAATTACGAGCAGGGGTAGGCCATTTGCCCCCTCAACCCGAATATCATTCGATATGATTGTGGTTGATCTGATGGTGGCTTCAACTCCCAATTCTGCCTACCCTGAGGTTTAGTAGAAGTATTGAAAAGGGAATTATTTGTAATCAGAAAAGGTAAAATGTATAGGGTTGGGTGGGGGCAGGGAGAGAATGGGACTAGGAGAATCGTTCATTCGGACAGCAGATGTAGAGCCAAATGGCCTCCTTCTGTTTTGTAACATTTCTAAGTTGGTTTTATTTGATCTATTTTTGAAATATAATTTGAAAAAAATTATATGTATAACATACTGGAAAACTATTTCAGAAACACTTGATTTATTGTAGTGGCTTATAATAATATATATACTATGCTCTACCATACTGCATAGTTATATTTTAATCATTAATAACCATATGACATTTATTCATAAAGAGTATTTATATGGAAAATGCACACTATGGTGAGGATTGAGTTTAAAAACATTTTTTTCATCTTCTCTTACTGATTGTGCTGAACTGAAAACTGTGGCTAGCAACATTATTCAAAGAAGTTCCTGTCTTTTTTTAGAAAGTGCACTAAATAGGAGATTTCTGGATATGTGAATATCTTGGGTGGGATTCTCCAATTCTGAGAATAAGCGTTGATGCCGATGCAGAAGTCGTGAATTTTCATGACAGAAAGACTGGCATCGAATAATTCAGCAACTGCATGGGGCTAGCACCAGTGCCATGTGGAACACAATCGATTCCAATGAAAAACGGTGCTGAATTCGCCGGGTCCATAGTTGACACTCGGGAGGCTGACAAGCTGCAGTCGCACATACACATCCCCATGCACACTCATCCCAGCCAACAAAATGGCACTGGTTGTGCTGGAGCATGTCCATATAGCTGATGGGTCGGCTGGGGCCAGAGGGCACCTAGCGGGGTGGCCTGGGGGACACCCATACGACCTGTGGCTCTAAGTGCCCAGTGTGCAGTCAGCAGCATGTGCAGTTGCATGGCTGCCTTGCCGACTGTGACAATAGTGGTCTGTGCCCATCCACCCTGACCCCACAGACCACCTCCTGGTCACCCCCCGCTACTCGCCCTGGCAGAAGGCCCCCCCCCCCCCCCCACCCACACACACACACACAGGCCAGCGGCACTACTCTCAGCAAACTATAGTGATGTTGAACACTTTCCATACCCCCTCCCTCAAAAGCCACTACACCGGTTTCACGATTTTTAAAAGCACAAGTGAACCGTGCTGTCGGGAACTTGGCCCATCGGAGGCAGAGAATCGCATGGCCCCGGAGAAATCCTGGTCGGGCCCCCTAATGATATGTAAACGGTATTTACTATACGTGCATTCCGGACTGCATTGACGTTGCTGTCGAGGCAACGAGAATTACGATTTGGGTCAAATTGGCGCCTGCCGCAATTTTGGCATCGGAACCCATTCTCCGTCCTTCGCCGTCAGCCAATGGAGAATCCCACCCAATGTATTTTGGGAGGTAGCTGCAGGCGTTTTTAAGGACACTTGTAGTTTAGTGCTTTGCATCTCAGAAAGGAGTGTGAAGTAGCAAATTGCTAAGGGGCTTTGAACCCGCCCTGGGAAGTTTGAACTTATGAAGTGCTGTATGCCCATTGAACCTAGTTTCCTCGAATAAAGTTGACCTAGTTTAGCAAATATTTTATTTGAAAGTTAGATTAAACTTGGAATGAGAACTTTGCTCATGTGCATATTGGTGGATGATGACCGCTAAAGGTAGCCACCCAACAAACCCAATGTGTGTTGTACTGTCCTGCTGCCCGAGTCTGACACGAGATTTGTTAGCCACCTTGTTAAATAGCTCTTTGCACTGCTGAAAATACTGTCACAGCCCTCCCATCCTAGTCAGTGAACTGCACTTTCCCTCATTCTCAGTTTGCCCTTTTTTAAAACTTCTGTGCATCCCCTAGCTGGATGAACAAAACTCTTTAAATTAAATTGCTATTTAGCTGCTTGACAGTGGTGCAAGGAATGCTGTCACAGTTTGACTTGTCTTTGTTGTGCCCTTCACACTGCACAAAGTCAGCTGCAATAAAATTGCGAGCACCTTTTTATGTTTTGATTTTGATTTGTAGTTTTCACTGAAATAAGGGCAATTAAAACTCTATTTTTTAAAAAGAGGCTCTTGTTACTCAAACTAGTTAGAAATTACCAAATAAAAGTGGGTGTGTGTTTGTGGTTTTAGAGAAATGAAAGACACTTTGGTACATTGTAAGGTAATAGGGGAACAGTAAATAATAAAACGAAGATTGTGGTTTTTCAATGGGCTCTAATGTCTTGCAGAAAATGCGCTATCTGCAAACATGGGTGTACATGATGTCAATGTGCAAATAGGCTATCACATCTTTGAGCCACGGGATCTGTTATAATAGTACGAGCAAACTATAACTGTCAAAGAGAGAGGTGGGAAAGTTTAAACAGCAGAAAATATAATGAAGATTGCCGCAGTGGAAGGGGAATAAAAGAAATATTGAATATCACCATTTGGGCGCCATCAAGGTCAAGGAGTTCTCCACAGCCAACATTCTTTCTTCATTGTCAGAATTCATGGGCAGAATTTTATGCTCCCCCAAGGCTGGTTCTGAGGCGTGGGGAGGGGCCGGGGGGAGTAGTGTAAAATCGAATGGGCAGGATACTACTACTTCTGGATGTTCAGAAAGGCAGAAACTAGAGACCAGTTAACCTAATATCTGTCATAGGGAAAATTCTAGAATCCATTATTAAGAGCGCTTATAGCAGATACTTAGTAATATTGTTATCGGGCAGACTCTACATGGCTTTGTGACAGGGACATTGTGTCAATGGCTTTGTCACAGGGACCAAATTATTGAAGTTTTGAAGAAGCCACAGGCAAGGTAGGTAAAGGGGAACCTGGAGATGTGATGTACCTGGATTTCTAAAGGCAGTGTTCTTCAAACTTTTTTCCGGGGACCAATTTTTACCAACCGGCCAACCTTTGCGACCCACGCCGGCCGACCTGCGCGACCCACCATTTCACCATTTTCTCTTACTTTGTTTGCTGCTGACAAAAATGGAGGAAATGATTTTGGGTCCCTTTGGTCCTCGCACACGCTCCTCCAATGGAACCTTTTGAATGAAGGTGAAGCCTTCTGGTGTCGGAAAGCATGGAGTCTCCATCTGTCCAAAGTTCTGCATATTTTTCCTGTAAATATTTATCAAATAACCCCCCCCCCATGAACTTGTAAAAAACAAAATTTTAAATAGAATGAGTAAAATAAATGAAAAAAATGAATAAACCCCCCCCCCCCCCCCCCCCCGCCCCCCGACCTTGTAAAAAAAAAAAGAAACCAAAAAGTTGCAACCGTTTAAAAAAAATAGCGGCCGCGCTGCGCGTGCGTGCCCGATGATCGGCGCGCATGCGCAATGCGGCCGACTTTTTTTTAAAAACATGTTCGTGGCCCCTTGCAGTCGGCGTTATTAAAAGCCGGCTGCTGCGCGGGGATTTGCGCGATCGGGAGCGCCGCAGACAACGGCTCCGCGACCCTCCCAACACCCACCCGCGGGTCGCACCCCCGACTTTGAAGAACACTGTCTAAACGTATTTTATAGGGTGCCACATCAAAAGTTACCATGCAAGAGGGGATGACAATGCAGGGATAAAGGGTTGGTGAGCTTATAAGGAGCAGAGAGTATGGATAAATGGGTCTTTTTCAGTTTGGAAAGCTGTAATTAGTGGAGTGCCACAGGGATCAATACTGAGGCCTCAACTGTTTGCAATCAATATTAATGACTTGGATGAAGGGACTGCAATCAATATCAATGACTTGGATGAAGGGACTGCAATCAATATTAATGACTTGGATGAAGGGACTGCAATCAATATTAATGACTTGGATGAAGGGACTGCAATCAATATTAATGACTTGAATGAAGGGACTGAATGTATGGTAGCTAAATTTGCCAATCATAGATTGGAAATTAAGTGGTCAAGAGGAGATAGAGAGTCTCAAAGGATTATATTCGGGTTAAATGAGTGGGGGAAATATTGGTAGAGGAAGTATAATGTGGTAAAATCTGAACTTGTCCACTTTGGCAGGAAAGAATAGAAAAATCAATTACTATTTAAATGCAGAAAAATTGCAGAACCAAGTAGTACAGAGGGATCTGGGTGTCCTTGTACGCAAGTCACAAAAAGTTAATATTTAGGTACAGCAAATGATTAGCAAGGTGAATTGACTGTCATTTATTACAAGGGGAATGGAATGGAAAAGTAGCAGAGTTGCTGCAACTGGACAATAACTTGGTGAGACCACACCTGGAGTATTGTGTGCAGTGTTGGTCTCCTTATTTGAAAAAAGATCTAATGTGTTAGAAGCATTTCAGAGAAGATGTATGCTGCTCATTCCTGGGACGAAGGGCCTATCCTATGAAGAAATGTTGAACTGATTGGGTCTAAACCTATTGGCGCTTTGAAGAATGAGAGGTTATCTCACTGAAACAGAATGAGAGAATAATACAGTGCAGAAGGGGCTCTTTGGTCTGACGCATCAAGTCTGCGCCGATGCATAAAATAGACCTGATCTACCTAACTAATCCCATTTGCCAGCACTTGTTCCATAGCCTTGAATGTTATGATGCATCAAGTGCTCATCCAGACACATTTTAGAGGATGTGAGGGAACCCGCCTCTACCGCCCTCCCAGGCAGTGTGTTCCAGACCATTACCACCCTGTGGGTAAAAACCTTTTCCTCAAATCACTCCAAAACCTCTTACCCCTCGCCTTAAGCTTGTGCCCCTTGCAACTGACCCTTCAACTAAGGAGAACAGCTGCCTATCCACCCTGTCCATGCCTCTTATAATCTTGTACACCTTAATCAGGTCGCCCCTCAGTCTTCTCTGCTCCAGCAAAAACAACCCCAATTTATCTCTATTCATAACTTAATTATTCCATCCCAGGCAACATCCTAGTGAATCACTTCTGCACCCTTTCCTTCCTATAACATGGCGACCAGAATTGCACACAGTACTCAAGTTGAGGCCTCACCTAAGTTCTATGCAACTCCAACATGACCTCCCTGCTTTTGTAATCTAAGCCTCGATTGATAAAGGCAAGTGTCCCAAATGCCTTTTTCACCACTCTATTAACCTGCCCTCCTGCCTTCAGAGATCTATGGGCAAACATGCCATGGTCCCTTTGTTCCTCGGAACTTCCCATTGTCAGGCCATTCATTGAATCCTTGTCAAATTACTCCTTCCAAATCACTTTGCGCTTCCTTTCTTATATATTTCCAATTAAGGGACAATTTAGCGTTGCCAATCCACCTACCCTGGACATCTTTGGTTTGTGGGGTTTCTGAGCTCCATTTAATTAAAGTTCGACTGGTGTCGATTATTTTTTAACATTTTGTGTTTTTCTATGTTTTATTGTCTGCTTGAAAGATCTTTGTACAAGAGGTCACAGCAGAGTAGAGAGCTTGACTGGGCGTTCAGAAATTATCTCTAATTCTAGAAGCCTGAACTGTCCTTCGTCAGCTGACTATTCCAATTTGTTTGGAAAACCTTCCTGCAACTGGAATCATTTGAAAATAGTTAATGTGGGTGAGATACAAGTTTAAAAAAAATTAATTCAAGGGATTTGGGCTTCGTTATCTGTACCAGCATTCATTGCCCGATCCCTAATTGCCCTTGGTGGTGAGTTGTTGTCTTGAACCGCTGCAGTCCATGTGGTGTAGGTGCACTCAGTGTTGTTAGGGAGGGAGTTCTGGGATTTTGATCCCGTGACAGTGAAGGAATGGTGACATATAAGTCAGGATGTTGTGGCTTGGAGGGAGCTTCCATTTGGTGGTGTTTGCGTGGGGCAATGTAAAATGAAAAACTGTATGAGGCAGATAGGGGCAATATAAATATCATGATGAGGATTTTGAGATCAATGGCCCACAGAAAGCTTTTAGAAGTAAGTTACATTTGTGTGTTTTAAAATGGGTGTACAAAAGTTTAAATCTCTTGCTATTCTGCTGCAACAAAATGGAATTAAAAAACAATACATTTCAAGTAGCCAATTAATTTTTTCCAATTAAGGGGCAATTTAGCGTGGCCAATCCACCTACCCTGCACATCTTTGGGTGAAACCCACACAGACATAGGAGAATGTGTAAACACCACACGGACTGTGACCCAGAGCCGGGATCAAACCTGGGACCTTGGCGCCATGAAGCAGCCGTGTTAACCACTGTGCCACCATGCTGCCCGACAAAATGGAATTTGATTATTAATGCCAGGCTCATGTGTTCCATAACCACTTGAGATGATGAGTAATTCATTATATTGTCTAATCTCTTGGTAAAAATCCACAAACCTGCAATACTACCACTGGGTAGCCACGGCATAAAAGAGTGAGGGGATGGGCAAAGGAACCAGAAGCAGAATGGGTAAGAATGGAGGAGAGTTCCTGCAGAGGGACATCCCTCCAGGCTCTGGCCACAGCAGCACTCAACAAGCCCAGTGGTAATAGTCACACTCTGGATGTGGAACTAACTAAGACAACACTTCGGTTTGACTGGAATGTCCACTATGGCCCCCATCTGCGACAATCACAGGTTCGCACCAGCCAAAATGGACACCACCTTTAAATGGTGGAGACACGATGAGGGACCCTGACAGTTAGTAACTTCTACATGGACAACAGACTGACAACACTAGAAGAACTGACGGAGAGGATTCAACTGACTAGGAGAACGGGTTACGACACATGCAAGTCAAAAACGTCCTCTGTAGAGAAATGACAACATACCTACGGATGCCGGGACACTCGTTATTAGAAGAACTGTTGGACTTGGGTGACCTGGGGGGGGCTGGTGGGGGGGAGTCATGTATGAGTGACTGTCGGGCAACGACACACTCCCCACTGGATGAAACAAGAGCAAAATGGGAAGGAAGAGCTAGGGATTGAAATAGAGTGGGGACTCTGGAGCACGAAGCACTGAACAGGGCTAACTCCACCTCTACATGCGCTAGGCTAAGCCTAATGCAGCTAAAGGTGGTGCACAGTGCACACCTAACCAGAACCTGAATGAATGGGTTCTTCTAGGAGGTGTGAACGCTGCCCCCTAATCGTCCGCCGAAGAATCACCCAAAACTCCAAACCAGTTGGCCGATCTGTGGAAATTTCTCCATTTGGAGAAAATCAAATTTGCCATCCGGGAATCAAAAGAGAGCATCCACAAGACGTGGAAGTCATTCACCAACCTGTTCTGGACCGGTAGCCAACAGCCAAAAGAGCAGGGCGGAAGGGGGCCCCACAGAGAGACCACAAGCACCAATGAGAGGGAAGAAGGTGGAGGGGCTGGGCGGGGGGGGGGAGAAAATAAGGAGGCACATATGCCACCCACACCCTGTGTGTGTGTATGTATGTGAGGGGGGGGGGGAAGAGAGGAGGAGACACCACCACCACCCCCTCACCCCTGATAGAAAGTTTGTAACTACGAGCAGTAGACTAGGATTGCTTTATCACTGTGTAATAGTTGGCACTATACGACCGTGCTATGTATGAAAATGAAAAGCCATTAACAATATTTTAAAAATTGCTCAAATTACACTATTCGCTTCACCTCGGTAGGGATCATGTGGGAATCCATTCTTTGGAGAGCTAGATTGACCAACACTGGACAGGGTGGGAGGAGTTGATTTAAAATAAAAAGACCTATTTGGTATGTGGAGTAGTAATAGTTCACCTGTTCAGTCGCTTTCAATAAAGGCTGGAAGAGGCAGGTTATGGACCAGAGTAAAAATTCAGCAACATGATGCTCTGACCAAAAAAGGGTCTCTCGTCCCTGGATTATCGAAAAATAATAGATGTTCTAATTGAGGTGTTTAAGATCATTAAAATATTGAATAGATTGGGCAGAAATTATTTCCCCTGCTTGGAAGTCCGCTAACAAGGAGACATTTTAAAGTGAGGTCATTTGGGGCTGATATCAGGAAGTACTTTTGCACACCAGGGGTATTGGAAATCTGGAACTCTTTCTCTCCCCAAATCCCTACAGCAAAAAGCTGTTGAGGATAGCTGGACTGACGTTATGATTTTGAAAACAGAAATAGCACAGTTGCTTCACAGCACCAGGGTCCCAGGTTCAAATCCCAGCTTGGGTCACTGTCTGTGCGGAATCTGCATGTTCTCCCTCTGTCTGCGTGGGTTTGCTTCGGATGCTCCGGTTTCCTCCCACAAGTCCCAAAAGACGTGCCTGTTAGGTGAATTGGACATTCTGAATTCTCCCTCTGTGTACCCAAACAGGCGCCGGACTGTGGCGACTAGGGGCTTTTCACAGTAACTTCATTGTAGTGTAAATGTAAGCCTACTTGTGGCACTAATGAAGATTATTATTATTCTAAAATGCTGCAAAAATTAAGGTCAGATGGCATCTAAGGAGACAGAAGCAAGTGTTAACATTTCGAGTCTAATATGACCTTTCATCAGAATCGATAGTTAGAATAGATTTTTGTGAGGTAGCAATACTTGTGAACGAGCTCCCCCTATTTACATTACTACTGTAAATTCATTGGTCTGTTTTTCAGGAGAGTTGAATTTAGCAGGGTAAAAACTAATTTATTGTAAATCAGTGATAGTTCATCGCTTAAATCTAAACTGAAGCAAAGTCCAAATAAAAATTGTCTTTTTTTAAAAATAAAATGAGGCAAAACCAGTGTGATTTCAGTTTCAGTAAAATCAAAAAATTGCCAAGTTGAAAAGTTCATTACATATGGGTAAGGCCTAGAAAATTAACTGCACAAAATCTTTTTCTGTGTGTTAAGCAGGCATATGTGCTTCTGGCAGACAGAAAGTGTCACTCGTTATCAGGTGAAAGTATACTGCCTGCCACAATTTGAGCCTATAGCCTTTTGACCAGACCTGTCCCACCATATTTTGATATTTTTCTCACTCAAGGGGCTGATGAGCAAATTTCGGTAAGATAAGGTTTGGCGCAACATTAAACATGAGTTTCAAAATCAAGTTGAGGTCAGAAGATAAGAAGCAACTTTCTGATAAAGCAATGTCAAAGCAATAAATTGATCATTTAAAAATGATAATGAATAAAAGGTCACTTTAAAAAATGTGCGAGGTTGGGTGCCACGATGGCGCAGTGGTTAGCACTGCTGCCTCAAGACACCGAGGACCCGGGTTCAATCCCGGCCCCGGGTCACTATCAGTGTTGAATTTGCACTTTGCACGTTTTCCCCGTGTCTGCGGGATCTCGCCCCCATAACCCAAAATTGTGCAGGATAGGTGGATTGGCCAAGCTAAATTGCCTCTTAATTGGAATCTGTTTTTCAATGTGCGCAAGGGATGAAGTTTGTTTGTTTGGCTCACTCCCAATCTCCACGCTTACTCGCTAACCACCGACTGTGTGGGGGTTAATGTGAGTGGGAATCCTGCGACTGAGTAAGACTCTCTCCCCCCCCCCTCTCTCTCTCTCTCTCTCTCTCTCTTTCCCCAACCTCCCCCCCCCCTCCCCCCTCACGTCCCTCCCCCACCCCCTTACGTCCCTCCCCCACCCCCGTACTAATTATTTTACTCGTACTGTGTCTGGTGCAATTTGTCCCATATGTGTGTGTATGACACAAATGCATTTTGGAGTTCTTCAAATGAGACCTGCCCCGTTTCTTAGCATGTCTGTTTTTGTATATTTTTTTTTTTAAACTCCAATAAAAGTGAAACAAGAACTGAGGATGCTGGAAAACTCAGCAGATCTGGCAGCATCTGTAGGGAGAGGAAACCGAGTGAACGTTTCAAGTCCTTTGGCTCTTCGTCTTAACTTCCAATAAAAATGATGTCTGCACAATACCCATTTTACTGTTTATTGTAATTGTTTAAAAAATTTTTTTTTTAAATAAATATTTTTATTCTCCATTTTCACATTTTCCTTCAAAATTTACACCCCTCCCACAGACAGTAAACGGCAACAAATACAAAATCAATCCCCTTAACAATAACAACGATCCCATCCTCCCACCACCCCAAACAACGGCCCACCTGCCAATATATGCATCCAATAAAACAAACCCTCCCACGGTGGAAACAAAAAACAATGGAGAAAAAGAAAAAAGGAATCCGGGACTGCCCATGGTCACCACAGAGTCCGCTCCCCCTCGGCTTCGCTGGATATACAATGCCGCACTGCACCTTGCTGATGTACAGTGCCCTCTTCACCCGATTGAAAGCAGTCCGCCTCCTCGCCAGCTCCACCGTAAAGTCCTGGTATACACGTATACCAGCTCCAGCCCACTGCACCACCCGCTTCTGCTTGGCCCAGCACAGGACCTTCTCCTTCATACTGTACCTATGGAAGAGTCACTACCCTTGGCGGCTCACTCGCCTTTGGTATAGGCCTCCACGACCGATGAGCCCGATCCAGTTCATAACGGGAGGGATCCTCCCCCTCCCCCAATAGTTTCACCAGCATCGCAGCAAAATACTCAGTCGGCCTCGGGCCTTCAACTGTTTCGGGCAGCCCCACAATCCTCAAATTCTGTCGCCTGGATCTGTTTTCCAGGTCTTCCATTTTTCCTTGCAGTTCCTTGTTAATCTCCATCACCTTCCGCATCTCCTTCCCCATCGAGGTAAGTTGATCACCGTGCTGCAAAAATGTCTCCTCCACTTCCTTCAGCGCCTCCCTTTGCTTCCGCACCTCCGACACTGCGCTCACCACCGCTGTCGTCACCGGGGAAATCGCCTCCTCCACCAGCACTCAAAACCTCCCTCATCTCCTTCCTCATTGTCTCCGTGTATTTTGTAAACTGCCTTTCGAATTCCACAGCCATCACCGTAGTTATTTATTCAGCCGTAAGCAATGCGGCCTCCCCTGGTGCTCCAGCCTCCATTTTCTTTACCGACCCCGCGGTGATCTTTCTACTCCCTGACGGGTTTTCACGGCCGTTTTTTTACTGATCCTTGACATATCCCTTCCCTGTGCTTTCTCCTGACCTTTACCGCCTACGCTGCCTCTAGGACCAGGCGTCAATCCCCGACAATGCCATTCCCGAACGGGAGCCCTCCAACGCGGGGCTGCCTCCCGCCTGCCGTCACCGGAAGTCCGTTAAAATTATTTATATGGTTTCACCTAAATTGTAAAGTAGGTTTTCTTCCAACACAAGTCATTTTCATTTTGACAAATCCGAACTGAATGCTGACACCTGAGAATAAATAGAGGAACAGAATGTTAGGGAACCTGGTGGATTTTTTGTTTTCAGAAGACCTATGTAGTTCAGATGCAAAAGGGCTTTTCCTGTCTTGACGTACGCTATTCACTATGGTAGAAAAGTGGGAAACTGGTTAAAATATCATGGATCCAACTAGGTTTTCAGAGAGTTAATTTTTATTCTTTTTCCACTTTTTGCTCTTGGAGGAGATTTGGAAATAATACAGTAAGCAAATCTCTTGGTGATCCCATCAAACCTGTCTGCTCCAGAGTGTCTATGGACTGTACCCTAATATTCTGTCTAGTTTCTCCTTATCCCTACACAATGCCTTGGAGTGAAACTCTAGAATATTTATCTGCTTTACAATCTGCATGATTCATCTCTGGTTGTTTTTCATGAGATGACCTTTATGTGGCCAATGCAGCTCACTGTTGTATCTTCTGGACTATTTGATTGTTTCTGTCTCCGCTGGTGCTTTACAAATTTCAACCACATTCCTAATCATACATTCATCTAACACTCTGAAAGCAGAGGTTCGTCTTCAAACAAAATGCAATAAAAAAAAGCAATGCAGAGCAGGAAAGCTGAAGCAGAAAACATTTGGAAACTCTCAGTAGGTTGGGTTGCATGTGTGGAGCATACAGCTAAATTAATGTTGCAGATGTGACTCAGCCATCAGAATAACTGGGTTCTGATGAAGGATCCACACCCGAGACATTAGCTCCCTTCCATAGATGCTGACTGACCTGATTATTTCCACCTTTTTCCATTTTGCACTCCCTTCTGCCCTGTAAATTCTATAAATTCTAAATTCTATAAATTTTTGTTTCAGAGATGCACCTTTCTGTCGTCCCCACTCACTGCATTTGTTATTTTGGCAGGATGGCTGGGATGCTTTGAACTGTGATGCCCTCGGCGTTTCCCTCCCATGGTGTGGTCAGCCCTGAACTGGTGCTCAATTCTGATTATAGTACCTCACTTAAGAATACACCCCTCAAGTTTGGAGTTAAATGAGAATTGCAGTGGCATTTGCTTTAATGTTTTCTCACTGGGGCCTGTAATGCAAAGCTTTTGGGGCAGCACGGTAGCACAGTGGTTAGCACTGTTGCTTCACTGCACCAGGGACATGGGATCGATTCCTGGCTTGGATTACTGTCTGTGTGGATTCTGCACGTTCTCCCCGTGGCTGCGTGAGTTTCCGCCACAAGTTGTGAAAGATGTGCTGTTGGGTGAATTGGACATTCTGAATTCTCCCAGTGTACCCGAACAGGGGCCGGAGTGTGGCAACTAGGGGATTTTCACAGGAACTTCATTGCAGTTTAATGTAAGCCTACTTGTGACATTAGTAAAGATTATTATCTCTCTCTCTCGTGAATGAAGGAAGAAACACATTTTTTTCTTTGAATCTTAGCCATGGTTGTGAAAGACGTGGGTGTTGCCCGGCAGCAGAACATCCCTGCGGTGTACTGAAAGACATCCAATTATGTTTTATTTGAGTAATGACATCCCTCACCAATCAGGCTATTGAATTCTATGATCTGTCCTCTTAATTAATTGGGGGGGGGGGGGGCAGATAAGAAAATGAGAAAACCCTTTCCTACTTCCGAAATCGAGAATAAAAAGCAGAATTGCCACATAATTGATGCTGATTCCTTAATTTGCAAGGAATGAGTAACTGTGCACAAAGGTGGGTTTCTTGGCTGAAAAGGATACTTGCCACACAACTGAAATTTGTGAAACAAAGACGTGATAAGACACTTTGTTGGATCAAGAAACTACAACTATTTTTGTTTTCCTTTTTTTTCCCCCTCCTCATGCACACCACTCCCCAACTGAGGAGACCGGCTGGGACCTCCCACCAGGTAGACTAGGACTGTGTGCTGTCAATCGTCTGTTCAGTTGTTAGGCTGAGAATCCATGGCCAAAGCTTGTTTATTGGACAGTGTGTTAGTAAAACAAAGGATATTTGTGTCAGTTTCCTTTTGCAGCATCTACTCGATGCATTCTGCAAATCTGGAAAAATTAGCAGAAACCTCACAGAGAAACGCGCGTTACATTTGACTTGCTGACATCAGTTAGCTAGCAAGCTGTTCGTCATTAGTAAATCAGGTTTTAAATTAGCGACTTTTGATCTGACACTGTGAGTGAGGAAAAGCGGATTCCTTTGTGGTTTCATTGGTGAATTTTGTGGAGTTTTGAATTGAAACCACTCTTTTCAGACTGGATGCTGGTAGCATCTACTGCCCCAGCTGGATGAGAGTGGGATGTTCTGTATAGTTGCAGCTATATCTGCTGCCTTTCGGAACCACCTCTGAACTTGTCCCAAGCTATATCCAGTTCATTTATATAAAGCCCTGATGCTATCTGTTGCCAATCGGAGGATAGTAATTTCCTAAACAATGAAAATACCAGAAACTTGGAGGGTAAACTCCTGACGGACACTTGGCTGATGAGATCGACCTGTTCTATAACTAATTTATTCTGGCTAGTTGCAAAACCTTGTGCACCCTGATTGAAAGTCTGTTATAGACAAGCCGCACCCAGACAGGTCAGAAGAAGAAATACTTTCAATTTCTCGGGGCTAAATTTTCACAGAGCTGCTCCTGCTTCAGTGCCTTAGATTTCGTAGAATCTCCGTGCACAGAAACTGGTTTCTGACCAACTCCTACTGAAGTTACAGAAGTAGAGTGGCAGAAACTTGAGGGGATTCACTCCTCTAATTTCAGACACCTATCCCTTTAACTCTGGGAGATTATGGACCAGATTGAGCTGTGGGGTGAGTTTGCCTCCAAGCAAGGCATCACAGCCTTGTCTCTTGATCTCACCGTGACACTGACTCTTTTCCCGATGTTATTGGTTATGGCCGTTATGCAGGTTATGTTTCCAGTGGAATCTCCCACCCGCTATAAAGCTCCACTTGTTGGAGTCATACCGAGCGCAAAAGAAGATGGTTGTGGTTGTTGGTCAGCCATCTCTGTCCTGGGACATCACTGCAGGAGTTCCTCAGGGTAGTCCTGGGTCCAATCATCTTCAGCTGATTCATCAATGACCTTGCTTCCAAGGTCAGATGTGCGGATGTTCGCTGATGATTGCACCATTCACAACTCCTCAAGGGATCCATGTGCAAATGCAGCAAGACCTGGACAATATCCAGGCTTGGGCTGACAGGTGGCAAGTCACTTTCATGCCACACAAGAAGAGAGAATCAAATCATCGCCCCTTAAAGTTCAACTGCATTACCATCACTGAATCCCCCACCATCAACATCCTGGGGATTACCATTGAAAGGAAACTGAACTGGACTAGCTGTAAAAATACTGTGGCGACAAGAGCCGGTCAGAGGCTAGGAATCCTGTGGCGAGTAATTCACCTCCTGACACGGCAAAGTCTGTCCACCACTTTCAAGGTACAAGTTAGGTATGTGACAGAATACGTCCCACTTGCCTGGATGAGTGCATCTCCAACATCACTCGACATCATCCAGGACAAATTAGCCTGCTTGATTAGCACTGCTTCCACAAACATTCACTCCCTCCACCACCGATGCATAGCAGCAATTGTGTGTACCATCTGCAAGATGCATTGCAGGAACTCAACAAGGCTCCTTGGGCAGCACCTTCCAAGACTATGGTCGTCTAGAAGGACAAAGGCAGCAGATACATGGGAACACCACCACCTGGAGGTTACACTCCAAGTTGCACTCTGTAGGGATATATTGCTGTTCCTTCACTGTCACTGGGTTAAATTCCTGGAACTCCCTCCCTAACAGTATTGTCACATGGGTGCAGCGGTTCAACAGGCAGCTCACCATTGGGGATGGTAACAAATGTTGGCCTAGGCAGTGATGCGCACATCCTGCAAAAAACTAATTGAAATTAAAACATGTAATCTGCCTTTGGGAATCAAGAGGAAGCTGTTTACGGGGGTCTAGCAGTATCCTGATGATTCCTCACAATTCTTAAATGAAGGCCACTGAGTGATTATAGTGATGTGTTTTGGAACCATTTTGGGGGGGGGGGGGGGGGGGGGCAAGAGATTTTTTTTATTTGTAGGATGGTGGAGAGAAGGAGGGAATTAGAAGTCGAGGCATACGGCATGCAGTCGTTGGAGGTCTAATGTCTCATTCTTCTTCATTTTTCATCATTTTATTGTGGGCAATATAGTGGTGGAAAATCCAGCCCTACTTTACACGGTTCTGGAAGATTTTGTAGAGATAGTAACATCCTGAAATAAAAATGGAAAGGAACCATTTCTAATCAATAGTCATACTTGGAATGCGTGCATTTCTTCTTGCCTCTGTTTTCCACCTATGTTTTTGTTTCACTGTAGCAGAAACTGTATCTGCTTAATCTTTATTATTGTCACAAGTAGGCTTACATTAACACTGCAATGAAGTTACTGTGAAAAGCCACACTCTGGTGCCTGTTCGGGTACCCAGAGGGAGAATTTGGAATGTCCAAATTACTAGTGACTGCTGTGATAATTTTGGTTTCTCCGCAGTCGCTATTGTTTAATTTAAATTGGAGTGAATGCATTCCCTGTATCAGTACAATGCCAGTGCTTGTACGCTTAAACCATGGGAGGAATTTAAATCTTGAGAGTTTTTTACATTTTGTGGCACCTCATTTTTACTCCTTTCACTGGATGCAAAGGACCATTTCGCAGCACTGAATGACTGCTTAGTTTGGTCTGCTGGAGCTCCTGTTGCCTATGGGAGGATGAGAACCTCACTTGACACAGTTGGAATGCTGTAACTATTTCTTCCTGCATCTGATATGAAAGAGAAGGGATCCATTTTGTTTAATTTTCATTTAGCATGGTGTTCTCAGATGAGGCAGCCTTCTCTCCACCAGTAGGAAGGACGGAACTTGAAATCTGCACACAAGGCATAAAGTAATAGGCATCAGAACCCAATTTACTTTTATTCCCAACTTTCATGATTTGACTTGAACCGTTTCATTTAAAATCCAGTGTATTTTTTGACACCAATATTTGGTAAAGAACACTGCACTCCTGAGGTGCACATTGTGCAGGTGGAAACTGGTATTTGAGGGAGTGTCTTCAACGTTAATTGAAAAGTGGAAGAGTTTTATTAGTATTACAGGCCAGATTGTAATGGGCCTTCCAAACTACCAAACAATTAGCATCTCTTGTACAGATATGTGAGATGCATAGAACCTTTCAATATGGCTGCATGCTTGCATAATGGAACTATTCCACGACTAGATTCATTTAAGGATTATGAAACAGGATTTCTATCAAACCTATTTTATTATTTTTCCAACCTGAGTTTTCACTTATACTTACCTTGCTAGTCACTATTCTCTGGTGAAGTGTTTTGGTCAGAGGTGCACGTGTGAGAATTGAACATTTGGTTTGGACATTTACACTTCTTTGTTTATACGCAGTTGTTGTACGAAGCATAGTTCTATTAGATAAGAATATCCCTGGTGTTTGCTGTAACTTCAGCAGAGGATCAGCAGAAACCCTGGAGAAATGGCAAGCAGCTGTTGTATCTGTTTTCACCACTCTTTCTTCAGGGTTTCCACCTGTCATCCATCAGAGAATCCCTGTGAAAATTCCAGGTAATTAATTTTAATGGGAAGCATTTAGTAAGTATATTGATGCGGTGAAGTAAAATTAATAACATGATCAAACGTGCAGAGCATGTTTGATATTAAATCGCTTTTGGTCTATCTCCACAAATTGGACAGCCAATATGCAACTTTACACCAGCTAGCAATTAAAAATTTATGAAGGGAATATATGAAGCCTTGAATAATATTAATGGTTCATAATAATAACCTTGAATTCGATTTTGTTGAATGGTGTTTTTGTTTTCAAATTGAAGACCCAAATAATGTCCTTGCCTATTTGGTTTTTGATAACCGAGTGGGTGCACAGAGTGGTGACATCATGGAGTATAATGTATGGAAGTGTTCACTTTGGTCATATGAATAGAAAAGCAGAATATTTTTAAAAGGTGCAATACTTGTAAACGTTATTCAGAGAGATTTGTGTGTACTCAAACAAGGGGCACAAGGTTAGCAAGCAGATACATCAAGCAATTAGGACGACAAATGTCATGTTGCCCTTTTTGATCAATGTAGAAATTGTTATATATTATATTTTATATTTGTAGCAGTAAACCCTGATTTTAAATTACATGCAGTGTGTCTCCTAAAGCTGTAATTAAAGAGTTATAAAAGGTGAGATCATCATTAATTCTAGCCACTTACCTGGTTACAGATGAAGGACTAATGAAATTGTGTTTTGATTGCTGGAGATTTCCTGAAGACTAAATAATTTATGGGGGGATTCCTTTTAGTCCTAGCTAAGCGGGTCATGGAACTTAGTGGGATGCTGATGATGTAATTAATTGGGGGGGGGGGGGGGGGGGGGGGGGGGGGGGCAGGGAGCCAAGTCTGTCTGGTATAAGATTTTAAATTGAACAGCTGTTTGCCATAGGATCTGAGTCTGACAGAAGTGTATGGATCTGCTCTTGAAAGGATTTATTTCCAAAGGCAAGTAACCTGATTTGTTAACTTTATTAATAAGTGGCATTTGAACTGTATTGGATTGCTCAATTGGAATTAGTGGCGCAGGTGTAGATAGTAAGTTTTCCCTTTTTATTTAAGAACTGTTTAGCTGATAATTGTAAAGCTGTTCCTTTGATAATATGATTAAATCTGCGTTTTAATTTAAATTAAATTAACATAAAAGATACCTATTGGTCACCGCTCCTGGGGTGAAGTATCCTTTTCTCACAGTTTTCCAAATAGAAAAATTGTTTGGAGTTCTTGTCTGGCATCCTAACAAAAGTCAGGGTCTGGTACGATATCCAAACACTTTTTTTGCAAGGGGATTGCAGCATAAGAATAAGGAAGTCTTGCTATGATTGTACAGGGCATTGGTGAATCCGCAACTGGAATACTGTGTGCAATTTTGGTATCCATATTAAGGTAGAATATAGTTTCAAAATTTGTAGATGATAGAACTTGGAAGCATTGTGGTCTGAGGAGGAGGATAGTGTAGAACTTCAGAATGATGTTTGTTTTTATAAATTTAGAGTACCCAATTATTTTGTTTCTAATTAAGGGGAAATTTAACATGGCCAATCCACCTACCCTGCAAATCTTTTAAGTTGTGGGCGTCAGACCTACGCAGACACTAGGAGAATGTGCAAACTCCACACGGACAGTGGACTGGGATCGAACCCGGGTCCTCGGCACCATGAGGCAGCAGTGCTAACCACTGTGTCACCCGTGCCGCCCTAACTTCAGAATGATGTTGACAGGTTGGTGGAATGGGCAGACAAATAGCACATGATTTGATACCGGGAAGTGTGAAATAATTCATTTTGGTATGAAGAATGCGAAGGGACAATATAAAATCAAGATCACAAATATAAAGCCGGGATCACAAATATAAAGTCTGTTGCAGGGGCAGTGTTAATATGCATAAATCATTGTAGGTGGCAGGGCAGGTTTGGAGCAGTTTTTAAAGAAAAAAGCATACAACATCCTAGGCTTTATTAATAGGGGCATTGAGTAAAGGAGCGAGGAGGTTATGTTGAACTTGCATCGAATACTGGTTTTGCCTCAACTAAAGTATTTTGTTCAGTCTGGGCACCACACTTTAGGAAAGATGTGAAGGCATTAGGAGAGAGTGCAGAAAAGATTCACAGGAATGAGGAACTACCAGGACAAAGATAGATTGGCGAAGTTGGAGCAGCTTTCCTTGGAGAATAGAAGGGTAAAATGATATTTGATGTATTCAAAATAATTAGTGATCTGGACAGAGTAGATGGGTGGGAAATACTCCCCACTGGTAGAAGGATTGAGAATGAAAGGACATAATTGACAAATAGACAAAAGAAGCAAAGGGGACATGAGGGAAAACTTTTTCACACAGCACATAGTTAGGAATAAGAACATAAGAACTAGGAGCAGGAATAGGCAATTGAGCCCCTCGAGCCCGCTCCACCATTCAATATGATCACGGCTGATCTCTTTTCGGCCTGAACTCCACTTTCCTGTCCATCTCCATAACCCTTCAAACCATTACTAATTATCTCTTCAAATTTACTCAAAAGTTCTGCACTGCCAGAGAGTTTGGTGGATCAATTGATACATTCATGAGGGAATAGGACTGTTATCTGTAAAGGAAGAATGTGCAAGGTTACGGGGAAGAGGTGAGGCACTGGGAAACTTGTTCCAAAGGAGAGCCGGCACAGATGTGAAGGGCTACCCGCTGTGCTGTAACAATTCTGTGACTCTATGATAATGTCACCACAGTTCCAGAGCACCATAGGCTGCTCTCCCCTTTTGAGAGAGAGAGCTGACTGGTGGTGATTTAACCCCAGGGTCACCACGCCTCAGGCGAAGGGCAAGGTTGAGAAGGCATGAATAGCCTCAGTCGGTACGGGAATTGAACCCACGCTGTTGGCATACCTCTGCATCACGAACCAGCCGTCCAGCCAACTCCGCCAACTGATCCCCGATTCTATGATATACTTGCATTTGGAGGCAGTACAGCTAAGGTTTGCTAGATTGAGATGAGAGGGTTGTCCTATGACAAAGACTGAATAAATTGGGTCTATATTCTTTAGAATTTAGAAGATTGAGAGGTGATCATTCAAGAGGCGAGGTGATACCTTTCAAGATTATGATGAATTTAAATGATATAGATACTGAGATGTCCCTTGCGTGAGAATCTGGAACATGGAGACAAAGTCTCAGGATAAAGAGCTGATCATATAAGAGTGAGATGTGGAGACATTTCTTCACTCAAAGGATTGTGAAACATTGGAATCCCCAATTCCAAAAGGTTGTGGGTGTGGCTTTGTTGAATATATTTAAAGCTGAGAACGACACATTTTCAGGTTTCACAGGGAATTGTTGCTCTGTTTACTTGCTATAAATATAGCAGTCAATATGGTCGCCTTCCTTAATCCTAATTATGTTTACACTTAGTCGCCATGTATCTCTCGATACCGTAACAAGGTTCAAACCCGAATACTGATCAAAGAGCCAAAACACCAGTTAGTTAGTTCAAAGTCAATACTATTTATTTACACACACAGTAAGATCTACACATGCACAAAGTACTACAAACTAAACTATCTCTAACGCTAACGCCTATACTTAACTTCGGGTGCCCACTCAGTCAGAGGAACAATGGCCGTTGTTCAGATCTGAGGTTGTTGGGTTCGAAGAGGTACAGGAGAACAGCTAAGGTCATTCGTCTGGTAATGTGCGTTGACCTTGAACTTACTTGCTTCAGGTGATGCTGGTGGATGGGTCTCTCCGCTTTGAGAGCCAAGTCCAAGAGAGCGATTCTCTTGTGGCGGTTCCTCCTTATACCTGGAGCGACTTCAGCGCTTTTAGGCGGGCCTTAAACTTGGTCCCAATTAATTGGGCTGCTTCTCGATCATTGCTATCGATCTTGACCAATAAAGGGGTGGGTTCCCTGATGGCTGGGCGTGTCTTAGGTGGCCATTGGCCCTGCTTTGTTTCGGTTGGGGAACTGGCGCCGGGATGTCTGTAATAGTATCAGTTACTTGAGTGTCAGTCTTTTGTTCCCGGAGATGGGCCATCAATATGTTAATCAACCTATAGTTTCAATCCCAAATATACATTCAGGCTTCTGTGCCTGCTTGTTTTTTTAGCATTGTTCAGAGTTCCCTATATTCTTTGCGAGCATCCATTTTGTATTCTGGAAGTGGCCATCCCAGATGGCTACAGAATCGAGGGATATGGAGAGCAGGCAAGAAAGTGGAGTTGAAGTCCAAGGTCAGCCATGATTGTGTTGAATGGCAGAGCAGGCTTACAGCCCAAATGGTCGTCTCCTGCTTCTGTTTCTTGTCCGCTTTTGTTCTGATAGCATGACATCAACTGAAGCAGTGTTTGTTATGTATATCCTTCTTCATTTGATCTGATTTATTGTCACGTGTACCAAGATAGAGTGAGAAGTATTGTTCTGCAAACCGTCCAGACAGATCGATCCATACATGAAAAAAAAACAGAGGGGCGGCACGTGGCGCAGTGGTTAGCACAGCTGCCTACGGCGCTGAGGCCCTGGGTTCGAATCCCGGCCCCGGGTCACTGTCCGTGTGGAGTTTGCACATTCTCCTCGTGTCTGCGTGGGTTTCACCCCCACAACCCAAAGATGTGCAGGCTAGGTGGATTGGCCACGCTAAATTGCCCCTTAATTGGAAAAAAATAATTGGGTACTCTAAATTTAAAAAAAAAAAGAATAAAGAAATATAGGACTACGATAAATATACAATGTATGTACGTAGACACAGACATCGGGTGAAGCACACGGAATGCAGGACTACCCAGTAGAGAAGATGTGTGGATGGATCAGTTCAGTCCATAAGAGGGTCATTTAGGAGTCTGGTAACAGCGGGAAAGAAGCTGTTTTTGAACCTGTTGGTGCGTGTTCTCAGGCCCGATTTAGGTTCAACAGTTACAATATTCCTTCTCACATGCATCAGAAATATCTAGTATTCCATGATGTGTATATAATTCTACAAGCAACATGACAATTTACAGATAAAACCCTTTATTTGAAACCCTGGGTGTGAAACAGTTGATGATTGTATCATGTTACACTAGACTTTCACATTCTTTGCTCAGAATGTGCAGCAGTTCTAACCTCATCTACCGCATTGTCCTGTCTTTGGCAGTTACTGAAAAAGTGCTATCCTGAAGGAGATGCCATAGTTCAAATAGGATTTTAAATCGTACCCTGTCTTCACACACAGGTGGATGCAGAAGATCCTATGGCATTATAAAAAGAAAAACAGGGGGGTTTTCCTTGATTTATGTTTCGAAGAAGAGTCACATACACAGAAAATGGAGGGCGGAGGCCATTCGGCCCTTCGAGCCTGCTCTGTCATTCATTATGATCATGGCTGATCATCAAGATCAATACCTTGATCCTGCCTTCTTCCCCCCCCCCCCCCCCCCCCCCTCAAAATCCCTTGATTCCTTTAGCCCCAAGAGTTATATCTAATTCCTTCTTGAAATTAAACGTCGTTTTGGCTTTAACTACTTTCTGTGGCGGCGCATTCCACGGATTCACCATCTCTGGGTGAAGAAATTTCTCCTCACCTCAGTCCTAAAAGGTTTGTCCCTTCTCCTCACCATCAGGAACATTCTTTCTGAATCTACCCATTTTAATCCTGTTTGAATTTTATAAGTTTCTTTGAGATCCCCTCTCAATCTTCAAAACCCCAATGAATATAATCCTTTTTTTAAAAAAAAGTTTTAATTCTCCACATTTTCCACATTTTCATCAAATGCACAACAATACCACAAAACAAAAAAACAGAAAGAGAATAAATGGTCATCCCATGCTCAAACCCCCCCACCCCACCTAATGTTCAGTTGCATCCAATTCTTGAAAGTGCAGGATAAACAATGCCCATGAACTGCAGAACCCTTCCATCCTCCCCCTCAGCTACATTTCATCTTCTTGAGCGTCAAAAATTCCAGCAGGTCCCACCGCCAAGCCGAGGCATAGGGTGGAGAAGCTGACCTCCATCCCAGCAGGACTAGCCTCTGGGCAATCAGTGAGGCAAAGACTAAAACATTTGCCCCCGCACCCCCCTGCAGCCCAGACTGGTCTGACACCACAAAAATGGCTTCTAAAGGCCCTGGCTCCAACCTCGCATGTACCACCCCCGAGATGACCTTAAAAACCTCCCTCCAATAATCCTCCAGCTTCGGGCAGGACCAAAACGTGAACATTGTTTGCATAGCTCCTCCCACATCCTCCACCCCTTCAAAGAGCTGGCTCATCCTTGCCCTTGTGAAATGCGCACTACACACGACTTTCAGCTGTATCAGCTTGCACACGAAGCTGAGGCATTTATCCACCAGAGCACTGCACACCACAGCCCGTCTTCCATAACTTCCCCCAACTCTTCCTTCTTAACTTTAACTTCAATCCCCTCCCAAGGATACCGCATCCTCTCCCAATATCTTCCCATAGATCACCAACACCACCCCCTTCACCATTACCCCTGTTGTCAATATCTCTTTCAACAACATGGGGGCCGGCGCTATTGGGAAGCACCGAACCTCCTTCCTGGCAAAGTCCCGGAGTTCCAGTTGCCTAAATACTTACCTTTGCCCCAGTCCATACATCTCCCCCAACTCCTCAAGCCTCGCAAAACGACCTCTCGGGAACAGGTCTTTTAATACCCTGACTCCCCCCTCCGACCATCTCTGGAACCTCCCATCCAACTTTCCTGGTCGTCCCTATGGCTCCCCCTAATCGGCATCTCTCTTGACCCCGCCCACAACTTAAAATGCTGCTTCAACTGCCTCAAAATCTTCAGCATTGCCACCACCACCGACTCGCAGAATATTTACCTAGGGCCATTGGGAGTGGCTCCGTTGCCAATGCCCTCAGCCCCGGCCCCCTGCACAGACTCTCCTCCATTCTAGCCCACTGGCAATGAATATAATCCTGACCAATTTAGTCTCTCCTCATATCACAGTCCCGCCATCCCAGGAATCAGCCTGGAAACCTTCACTGCATTCCACAGCAAGAGTATCCTTCCTCAGATAAAGACACCATCTCCAGACACCACCCATAATCCCATGCACTTTAACTTTACATAGTAATCTGCTACGTGCGACCATGTCGAAACCTTGGATTCCACAGATGCTGGCTGACCCTGCTGAGTTGTTCAGGCATTCGTAGTATTTTACTTTTAGGCCTCCTTGATTTATAGGTCAACCAACATCACTAAATTTGATTGTTTGGCTATTACCACAACATGTAGGAGCATGCTGTGTATAAAATTGGCTGCTGTATTTCCTCCATCACTGCACCAACTACACTTCCTTTTTTCCTGGATTTTTAAAAAGGTGTTCTAATAAAGGGGCAATTTAGCGTGGCCAATCCACCTACCCCGCACATCTTTGGCTGGTGGGGGTGAGATCCATGCAGGCATGGGGAGAATGTGCAGACTCCACACGGACAGTGTCCCAGGACGGGATCGAACCTGGGTCCTTGGTGGTGTGAGGCAGCAGTGCTAACCACTGCGCCACCGTGCCGCACCCCCTCCCATTCGACTCTACTTCCAAACTACTACTTTGGCTGCAAAGTGCTTTGGGAGGACAGCAGTGTATGAATGATGGTTTCTGTACACTGGCAGTATTTTTAATATTAAAAAAACAAGCAGTTGTGTTGAGTCTCCATTACAAGCATGCACCTCGATGTTGTGTTTTTATGTATCGCTGCTGCATACAACACTCGGTTCTAAAAATGGTGAAACTGGACCCCAGAAAATATGGAAATGTAATGATTCCGTGCGGGTGGAATGATGGAAAGATTTTTGTAATTATTGTCCGATATGCACCTTGCGAATTTGTAGTTTCACTCTCCTTATTTGAAGAAAAGAAAGATATTCAGATCTGGGTGCTCCAGGCTCAGAGATAAAATCTCACTCTTGTTCATTTTGATGCAAACTAAACTCATTTGCATACACTTCCCACAAAGCAAATATGCCCAGAGGTTTGAAGAATCTGGGCCATGCTGTGACAGGCAAATGTGCAGCACTGAAATACCATTCACTTTATGGCTGCTGGGGCAAGTAGCAGGTGAGCCAGAGCTACAGCGGGCATGTAGGGTATCCCGTAATTGACTTTTAACTGCCCCCTGAGGTGGTCTATTAAACCAATACGTTCTGTCAAATTGCTGCCAAGAATAACAACACCCAGTTGATGTGGAAGAGGGGCATGGGGGTGGTGCTTACCTTCACCGCACAAGCTGTAGCAGTTTCAGAAGGTGGCCCACCACCTCGGGGCAATGAATAATAATAATAATAATAATAATAACCGCTTATTGGCACAAGAAGGCTTCAATGAAGTTACTGTGAAAAGTCCCTAGTCGCCACATTCCGACGCCTGCTCGGGGAGGCCAGTACGGGAATTGAACCCGCGCTGCTGGCCTTGTTTTGCATTGCAAGCCAGCTGTTTAGCCCACTATGCTAAACCAGATCAATAAATGCCGGACTTGTTCATGTCGCTCGTGCCCAAAGAATGGCTTAAAAAACAAATTCTGTGAGGAGCAACAAAATACATCCTGTTTACACACAAGGAGACTTTATATTAGTAATGTTGTTTTAACTTATTTGTCTATCTGTTTCAGGAATCAAATCAAATTTCTTGGTTTTCTTTTTGTTGGCCCTGTGCAGTGGTCAAGATAATGGGGGGGGGGGGGGGGGGGGAGATGGAAGGCAAACTGGTAATGGAAGAGTGGGAACAGTTGAGTGCATGGGGTGTCACTTTCTGGTAGATTACAAAGCTGATCCAATTGTAAATCGACGCCAGTGTCTGATTAAATCTGACATCTAATTTATTTACAATGAGTCACTAAAGGAATAACTTTGAATTTGCTTCAGTTTCTCCCCCCTGTTATAGTATTTTATTTCTTTCTAACAAGTAGTCAAGCCGGTCTTACCAAGTTTTTCTTTCTTCCCTTCAAAATGCAGTGAATTAATCTCCTGGTTGCGTAAATAACACTGAACCAATTGCCAGGTTGCCCAATGACACTGTCTCTCTCGGAGTTTGTGCCGATGACAATTTGACTCATTCCTGTGTAACAGTTCATGAGTGCCCCCTGCTGGCCAGCTGAAGTGAGAAATCTGCAGTTAGAGGCAGCTTTGGGTTTGAATGAATCTCACCCCTTTATATTTTCTCATTGCAAGTGAAAGTATTTTGAATTACCATAATGTTTTAGCTTTTTGAATAGTCTAACAAAAAAGTAGCATTTTTTTCCCAGATGCCTGTTCTTTATTTACCTGTCACAAATTTCCACTCATGTCCTATTTTGTTGTGTACTGTGCCCAAGATAATTCTAGCTGATGTAATGCAGCAGTTCAGTAAAATATCACTCCTTAGTGGTAAACTTCAGAGAATAAGTGCCTTAAGCATCTAGCGATATTTAGTTGGATGATCAGCCATGATCATAATGAATAGTGGAACAGGCTTCAAGGGCCAAATGGCCTTCACCCGCTCCTGTTTTCTGTGTGTCTATGTTGTACAAAGGAGGCAAGATTGCCTACACAATGTGCTCCAGGTACTTTGTTCCAAGTACTTTTATGCTTTCGCAGAGGGGCAGCAGTCCAAGGAACTTGTTCTTGGGTCACAGTCCCAGAGGTCTTAGTGTGTGCTCAATGTAAAGCTGCACTGAAAAGCAGTTCTACAGTGATTAATTCCCTTTACTGTCTTTTGCTGGCCCAGGCCAGTTTTAGTTCAGTGAAGGTGAGTTTCCAATTAGTTAATAATAAGCTATGTATGACCCACCAGAATGTGATGTTTGGTCAGTACTAGAGAGCAGAGTTTTTTATTTCCTTGTTTTCTTGGCAAAGTAACATCACAATTATAATGCTGCAATACGTATTTTTAGCTGTATTTTATGTTTTTTCCAGTTGGCTGAAATATTATGGGAAAAATGGGATCTGGATATCCAGTGTATGTTCTAACCTTTAAATTCTTAGCTTCAAGTTTGTTTATTAACATCAGCCCAGTTTCCATCTATTAGTTGTATCCTTATGTTTTTATTCTATCAAATTTAAACTAAATATAGTTCTTAAATCTATTAATTGTAACTTTAGGTCCTGAGGCAGAGGGACTGGGTCAACCCAACTAGTTCAGTCAGCTCTTGGTCACTGTAACTTTGAAGATTGGGGATGACCTCCTGACACAGTGTATTCGGGTTTCCATTGGTCTTCTGCCAAAGATGCACGAGCTGATCCAGAAAATCCCTAAGGAAATCCCCACCACATTTTCTCCATTATCAAAGTGTTTTGTTTATCTCCTTCACACTCTTACCATTCTCTGCTCTCCTCCTCACCGGTGCCACTGAAATCTTCACCGTTTGTCAAATCTGGGCTTGACTTTCCCACAACCATCCTGTGGCGCTCCCATAATGTCCTGTTCCCCTTCTCCTCAATTTGCTTCCCACTTTCAAACATGAATTCCAAATGCTTGCCTTTGTTTCCAGCCCCCTTAATAAAATCACCTCAGCAACCTCCTCTCGCCCCATGTGCTCTTAGAACACCAATCTCAGTGGCAGATCTTTCAACGACCTTGGTTTCATATTCTGCAACTGTTTCCTTAAATCATTCTCCCTTGTTACCTCATTTTTTTTCAAACTCTTCCTCAAAACCTACATTTTGACTATGCTGTCATTACTCTTCTCTAGCTCTCCTCTTACTGCCAGTATCTGTCCATTCTTGCCACTGTGAAGCACCTGGTATCATACTATGTTGAATGAGCTATATACATGTTCAATTGTTGATCTTGAATTTTAAAAAATTACACAAACCAGGATGGCCTCTGACAAAGGCTTATTAAGAAAACAACATAAAATGGGCGGCATGGGAGCCAAGTGGTGCTTCACAGGGCCAGGCTCCTAGGTTTGATTCCTGGCTTGGGTCACTGTCTGTGCGGAGTCTGCACGTTCTCCCCGTGTCTGCGTGGGTTTCCTCCGGGTGCTCCGGTTTCCTCCCACAAGTCCCGAAAGATGTGCTGTTAGGTAATTTGGACATTCTGAATTCTCCCTTGGTGTACCCAACCAAACACCGGCGACTTGGGGATTTTCACAGCAACTTCATTGCAGTGTTAATGTAAGCCTACTTGTGATAATTTTTAATTTAATAATAAACTTTATTATCATTTAAACCAACCCATGACAATAAAGACAATGAACATTCTGTTCATTGGATATCAATTGTATTTAATTATATGTGGGTTGAGGGCATTAATTGGTGTTTTACTTGAGGACACTCATTTAAACTGTGGCGTGGTTGAGTTAGGAGGTAACAATGAAGTTAGGAGGCTTGTAATGTTTTTCTGTGAAATTAATATAAGACCGTGTTAAACATTGGATCCAGTAACATCCTTCACCAACTGAGTTTCTAGGGCTGTAACACACTGTTTCTTTAAAAAATACTTGACATTTAGATTTTGAATTATACATGTTTTAGTGAAAACCTACATGATCTGTTTTTGCTTTCGTATGAGATTTCTGCTTTAGACACTTAAATATTCTCTCTGTGCTCTAAATGTTTTTGATAGTCAGATGACCAAGCAATATTAACATTGAATCATATGCTTTAAAAGTAGGTATTAAAGGCCTTACGATCCCAGACCAGACCCCAACAATGGCAAGGATATTGGACCCCAACATTTTAATTCATTTTAAGGCTGTGCGGAAAGAATGATTAATCCCAGGAGCAATTGCATGAAAAATAGGGCTTTGGCATTTTTAAAACAAAACTTTATTATGAATACAATATTAAACTTTGAACTTTACACCCGTAAGAAACAGCTTGCAATTACCCCTTAACACAACTATACAATTTTCTAAAAAAACAAGAAGAAAAGAAGCATGCAGCTCTTAACCCATCTTAAAATTAGCAGGGCATAAGAGTACAACTTGCTTTATAAAACAGTTTGGCTCTGGTTGGAGCCTCTTCAGACTCTGGCTTCAACTAGCTGTTTCAGCCTCTTCCTTGTCTTCAGACAAGAATGCTCTGCTTTAAAATGTTATTACTCTTTTTTTAACTATCCTACTTGGAAATAATTGTGGACTTCGAGTCAGGCAGATCAGAACTCAGCTCCTCTCCGTCTCAAATCTTCTCCAAACTCCCTGCCTTTCTGAGCTCCACCCAGCAATGACCTCATCTTCTCAGGCTGGAAAATAAATAACCTCTACAGATTGCAAAAGCATATTAACTCCCTCGAGACCTCCACAGTAAAACCATCCTCTATTAACCTAGACTAAAAAACACATTCCTTCATCAATTTACAAATAAATAAATAAATTTAGAGTACTCAATTATTTTTTTTCCAATTAAGGAATTAAGGGGCAATTTAGTGTGGCCAATACACCTAACCTGCACATCTTTGGGTTGAGTGGGTGAGGCACATGGGGAGAATGTGCAAACTCCACACAGACATTGACCTGGGGCCAGGATCGAACCCAGGTCCTAGGTTTGACTTTCGTCAATTTTATCTTCTGTTTCCTCGAAGCAAACAGAATCCTTTTTAAAACACTATACCCACAGGCCTTTACCCCTTAAAGCTGCCCAATACTTAGAATCCAATATTCTTAAAGTCTTCCAATCATCGCAATGGATTGAAAGATATTTGGCATGATTTACTGGTCATGCCCCAGAGGCCTTTTCTGGGATTCCTGACGGTCATTACTGCCTGTGAGATCTAATGAGATCTCAAGAGACGTCGTGATCTGGATCCTGCTCATAAAGGGTGGGATCCAGACTTGCATAGTCAAGTGAGATTGAACCAGCACCCAGGAACAATCAACCTTGCTGTCTAGCCGAACTGGTCTCCACAGACGGGGACCAGCAGGAAGGCATGGGGGAAGGGGGGGGGGGGGGTCTTCCAGGTGATCGGTGCTCCTAGGTGGATGGCCTCTGGTCAGGGTGGCACCCTGACACTGCTGATGCCACCTGGGTACAGCCCTGGCACTGCCAAGGTAGCATTTTGCTCTTGCCAGGGATCAGGCCCGGATGTGCCCGGCCCGTGGGATGTGGGATGTTTTGGGGGGGGGGTTTCGAGGACTCCCCAACAGGTGCGTTGGGGCTTTAGGGGTAACGCATCAGGAAGGTCAAGAGATAAAATGGCGACTCGATCTCTTCTAGCATCCGCAACCCCAATCCCTTACAACAGTCTGCTTCCATCTTCACCTACAAAGCGTCTGACTCCCTGTTGCAGTCCTGTACGTTCTCCACATTTGGCACCAATAATAATGCAACAGGTTTGGAAGGGCCAGACCTCTTAACTGCCGCCCTCTCTGAAATACCATTCTCCCAATCCTCGTTACCGTACCTGCCCACGCAAAAGATCTGCTGTTCCATCCCCATAAAGAACGTTTTCAGCAAAAAGACCAGCATGCACTGAAATAGAAAACTCTGGCACAATATTCACCTTAACCACCTGCACCCGGCCTGCCACTGATGGGGAAGGCTGTCCCATCTCAATAGGTTTGGCTTGACCCTACCCGCCCAGACTCATGAAATTCAATGTACTTGAACTGGGCCTAGTCCCGAGGTACCTGCACTCCCAAGGACTTAAAGAAGTGAGTAGATGCCACCCAAAATGGCGAGGCCATCACCTACTTTTGATGCCTATCAAAATGCTTGGCAAACTGCCGCTCAAACTAAACCGCCATCACTTCAGCCAGCGTGTCTGTTGTAATGGGTGCAGTCTCACCTGGTGAGCTTGCCCCCACCATCTCTTCTCCCCCCACCCCCAATAGCACTCCTCACCGAACCCGAGCTCGCCGACGGACTATTGCTTGCATCCTTTCTTCCTGTATTCTTCTTCTGGTATTTCGACATCCTTTGGTTACCACAACTTTACTAACAATTAATCATGTAAAATTCTCCCCAAAATCTGGGTGAAAAGGGCCATAAAACGAAAGCTCTATCGGGGGCCACCCAACGTGCGACCTCCACTTACATCTCATCACCGGAAGCCTAAATCATTTCAATTTAATCGCAAATTTGTGGTATCATTAGCTGGAATGTTGAACCAAGAATACAGAAAAACCTATCTGGCTGTGGGAGATCTAACGGCTGTTGGTACATCCTGTACAATTTGTCTGAGGAACCCTGAAGTCCCAGAACCCAATTTGGGAGACTTCTAATGGGCTGTCAAATAAGGAGAAAGGGTATTGTTGCTGCTGCACAGCATCCAGCTGAGGGCACCACAGACTGCAAGTGGAAATACAAGTCTTCCATGTTTTGAAAGAAATGTCTAAACATGTTTTATGGTTTGAACTATCTGAAGCAGTATTCCATCTACAATAGAAGCAATTAGGAGCACAAAATTGTAAAATAATACTTGTGATCATTTTATCTATTGGTGTCTATATCTAAAGATGTTTTCCATCTTTTTTTAATAAACATTTTATTGAGGTATTTATGGTTTTATAACAGTAACAGAAGAAACAATGTACATACAGATATACACATAGTGCAAAGCCGATTTCCTCCTTCACAGGTCCCACCTTTTCTAGCCTCCTATTTTACACTAAACTACCCCCACGTACTACCCCCACGTGCCCCCTCCCTTCTGCTGATGGTTAATTCTCCCTATAAAAGTCGAATGGCTGCCACCTCCGGACAAACCCTAACATTGACACTCTCAGGGCGAACTTGATTTTCTCCAGACAGAGAAAGTTAGCTATGTCAGATAGCCAGGCCTCTAACTTTGGGGGCTTTGTGTCCCACCAAGCTAATAATACCCGTCTCCGGGCTACCAGGGAAGCAAAGGCCTCTTTCTCCTCCTGGATTCCCGGGTCTTCCAACACTCCAAAAATCGCCACCTCTGGACTCGGTGCCACCTTTGTTTTCAATACTTCAATACATATTTCAATACATGACGTCTGCAAACCCCTGCCAGAATCCCCTAAGCTTCGGGCAGGTCCAGAACATATGGGCATGGGTCGCTGGTCCTCTCGTACCTGTCTTCTACCCCAAAGAACCTACTCATCCGGGCCACTGTCATGTGAGCCCGGTGAACGACCTTAAACTGTAACAGGCTAAGCCTGTCACATGTTGTGGACGCGTTGACTACTCAACGCGTCCGCCCAGAGACCATCCTCCAACTCTCCACCAACTCCTCTTCCCATTGTGTTTCTGCTCCTCCGTCTGCATTTTCTCTAACCCCATAAGCTCCTTATAAATGTCCGAAACCCTCCCTTCTCCCACCCACACTCTGGAAACTGTATCCCCCTTGGTGGTAGGAGCGGGAAGGTTGAGACCTGCATTCGTAGGAAGGTACCTAAATTCATTCACTCCCGTCCGTTCAAATTTCAACTCCAGCTCCCTCAAGCTGGGAAAGCTCTTCTCTATAAACATATCGCCCATCCTCTCAATCCCTGCTCTCTGCCATGTCCGGAACCCTCCGTCTAACCTTGTCGGGCAAACCGGTGATTATTGCAAATTGGGTACCATACCGATGCTCCCTCTGCTCCCACATGGGGCTGTTTAGCTCACTGGGCTAATCGCTGGCTTTGAAGGCAGACCAAGGCAAGCTGGCAGCACGGTTCGATTCCTGTAGCAGCTTCCCCGAACAGGTGCCGGAATGTGGCAACTAGGACTTTTCACAGTAACTTCGTTTGAAGCCTACTTGTGACAATAAGCGATTTTCATTTCATTTCATTTCATGTCTCCTCCATTGCCCTGAGACACTCCGGGTCACTACAGGGCTGGTGGAGTAGCGCCCTCCCCCCGCCCCCATCCACTTCCTAATCATGGCTATATTCACCGCCCAGTAAGAATTACTAAAGTTCGGGAGTGCCAGCCCGCCCTTCCCCCGGCTGTGCTCCAACATCCCTTTTTAACCCACGGGGTCCTACCCACCCATACAAAGCCCGAGATCACCTTGTTGAAAAAGGACCGAGGAATAAAGATGGAGAGACACTGAAACACAAACAGGAATCTTGGGAGAACCATCATTTTCACTGACTGCACCCTCCCAGCCAGTGACAATGGGAGCACAAGCTACCTCTGAAAATCCTCCTTCATTTAGTCTACTGGTCGGGCCAGGTTAAGCTTGTGTAGCCGTTCCCATTCCCGCGCCATCTGTATGCCTAGGTACCAGAAGCTTCCCCCTACCACTCTAAATGGCAGCTCCCCGAATCGCCTCTCCTGCCCCCTTGCCTGGATCGCGAACATCTCGCTTTTTCCCATGTTCAATTTATATCCTGAAAACCAGCCAAAATCCCCCAGAACCCTCACAATTTCTTCCATCCCTTCCAATGGGTCCAATACATATAAGAGCAGATCTCGGCGTATAGCGAGACTCTGTGTTTCACCCCCCGGACCAATCCCTTCCAGCCCTTTGAGGCTCTCAACAGAATTGCCAATGGTTCTATGGCCAGTGCGAATAACAGCGGGGAGAGGGGGCTGAAGTTCCCGAAGGCTGATGAAGACTTGGTACAAGGGCTGGGGGCCCCGATTGGGTTGGAAGAGATAGCAGATGGGCTGAAGGCTATGCAGTCGTTCCCCGGTGCAGCCTAAAATAGCCCGATGTCAGCCTGTTTGTCCGAACACTTGCCACGGGCGCCTGATACAGTCAATGAAGCCCCGCCCAAATCCAAAACACCCCAATACTTCCCACAGATAATCCCATTCCACTCGGTCAAATGCCTTCTCTGCGTCCATTGCGACCACTAGCTCTACGTCCCTACCCTCTGGGGGCATCATGATAATATTCAACAGCCTTCTTACATTGGCCGCCAACTGCCTCCCCTTAACAAATCCCGTCTTGTCCTCCCCAATCACGTCCGGGGCGCAGTCCTCGATCCTTGAGGCCAAGATGTTAGCCAACAATTTGGCGTCTATATTTAGTAGGGGGATCGGTCTGTAGGACCCACATAGTTCCGGGTCCTTATCCCACTTCAGGATCAATGAGATAGTGGCCTGTGACATCGTCGGGGGCAGCCCTCCCCTCTCTCCCTTGCCTCATTGAATGTCCACATCAGCAGTGGCCCCAGTATCCCAGAGAATCTTTTGTAAAACTCCACAGGGTACCCATTCAGTCCCGGGGCTTTACCCGACTGCATAGCCTTCAGCCCATCTTCTATCTCTTCCAACCCAATCAGGGGCCCCCAGCCTTTGTACCAAGTCTTCTTCAGCCTTCAGGAACTTCAGCCCCCCGTAAGAATTGCCTCATTCCCTCCGGCCCAACTGGGGGTTCCGACTCGTACAGTCCGCTGTAGCATTTCTCGAACGCCTTATTGACCCCAGCTGAAGGTCTGACCAGGTTCCCATCTCTGTCCCTTACTCTCCCAATCTCCCTGGCCGCCTCCCGCTTTCTGATCTGCTGCGCAAGCATTCTACTGGCCTTCCCCCCCCCCCCCCCCCCCATATTCCTAGATCGCCCCCCTCGCCTTCCTCAGCTGCTCTACCGCCTTCCCTAGTTAACAAGCCAAACTCTGCCTGTAGCCTCCGTCGTTCCTAGAAGCCCTGCCTCTGGGGTCTCCGCATACCTCCTGTCGACCTGTAGTATTTCGTTTTATCAGTCGGTCCGTCTCTGCTCTGTCTGCCTTCTCCCTGTGGGCCCATAACAATATCAGCTCCCCTCTAATCACCGCCTTCAGCGCCTCCCAGACCACCGCAGCCGAAACTTCCCCCGTATCGTTGACTTCCAGATAGTTCTGGATACGTTTTGCTAGCTGCCCACACACCTCCTGATCCACTAAAAGTCCCATGTCCAGCTTCCAGTGTGGGCGCTGGCTACTCTCCTTGCTCACCTGTAGGCCAACCCAGTGTGAGGCATGATCCAATATCGTGATCACTGAGTACTCGTGTCCACTGTTGCCAATTTTTTTTTTTTTGTAGATCACACGCACACAATACATTTATTGTATCTATCTTTTTAGCTTATAAAGGCAGATGTGCAAATTGAATTCAACTGTAATGCAAATGAGAAAACAACTCACCAGGAAGGGGAGAAAACCCATCCATGCCAGATTTAAAACAATACCTTTGAAATGTTTGTGTTATGATTCAATTCACATTTTGACAGTTACCACGGTCCTCTTTCACCACCATCTCTCACAAACCACTTCACATTACAACTGACTGTAACTGAGAACAATAGCACAGGCAAATCCATTAACAAGGGTCTTTGAATTTGGTGAGTGATCAGTTATGCTAGTACTTTTCAGTGTTAAACGTAGGAACATTTCTATTATTCTACAGTATAAATTGCACATAATAGCTAAGGTTTAGGATAATCCTAGAGCGTGTTCATTATCACAATCCTGATAATTCGGATTCAGCACTCGTTCATCTTCCATTGTAAGCAAAGTTCTTGAACAAAACATCTTCAATTTCAAGTCATGTATTGAGTTATAGCACGCAGAGCATACAGGAGTTCTGCTTGCATATGTGCCTCCATCAACAGCAAATTAACATGGATCTTTTCAGAGTGTTTGAATTGTCGCCAATAGCTATCATACATGCGTTTCGTAGTTCTTTCAGGGTAGCAGGTCACAGTCTTGATATAAACCTTCATGCTTCGTTCTAATAATTGATTGACTTCACCATAATCATAATCATCATACCTTATGCCAAACATGCAATGAACATAGTTCCATATAGCTCTTCTTAACATGGTTGTGTCGACATCTTCATGTATAGCCATAGTGTTGTACGTTAGATGGCGGACCATATGAAACTTTTCATCCAGCAGTTGGCCAATATCAGAATAAAGCCGGTTAACAAGAGAAAAACCATGGTCCTCCCAGGAGTAGTCCTGTGCTCTGAATGTAGGAAGGTGATCATCTCCTCGTCTGGCAAAATCCTTATACCCAAAGCTTGGGTCGTCTACATATCGTGAGGTGTAAGAGGTTGGGATCAACTCATCTTCATAAGCTCCAGTGGCTACCAAAAGGCTCTCTTTCTTCTCTTTTTCAAAACGAGTTGCCATCTCTTCTTGTGACGCTTCTGCCTCTTCATTCTCCTCTTGAAGTCTTTTCATTCTCTCCATAAGAGCCTCCAACTCACTGACCGGATCTGAAGTCCCAGGACTGCTGCACATAAATATGACATCTTCCACGTTGCTCTCGTTACTGGCATCGCAAAGACAGAAATTGCTGATGGCTGCTGTTCTGTCTTGGTCCATCTCTGGATTAATGCCACTTCCAAAGACAAAGCTTGCCAATGCATGATAATGTGCCAACAGGACCACTGCATGTACCAACTCTGCGAGGGACCAGCTGTTCTCCCCAGTTTTAAGCAATTTCTTGATGTGTTCCTTGGTGATCAGCCAGGGTCTGTGTGCAAGGATTTTGTTGACTTCATTGATGTTTTTCAGTTTCTGTGGGACATACTCCAAGCCATTTAGGCACTCCCCATCTCCACCCACCTGCAATAACTCATTTACGTGAGTGTTTACCAGATGGGAGCACTGGTGCCTGGCAGCAGCCATTATTGCCAAGTAATGCCTGTATTCAATGGGGAGTGGTCCATCCATGCGCAGTATGTAATACTGGGTCCGGAGAAACGATTCTAAATATTGAGGGTGTAACCCCATGATTCGTGTGACGTTGTCAAGGCGTCCTGTGGTGGAGTATTCTTCCAGAAATAGCAAGTTGGCATGGCCATCGACAGGATTATCTTGGGCAATCTCTTTCTCTGGTATAAAGGCAGTTGGTCCAGTTGTTGTAGGTTGAGGGACTCTCACATCTTTATCCTTTCGTCCTCAGTTGCTATTTACTCATCTCCAACCTGCCTTTTTGCTCTATGCTGTTGTCTCCCAAATTCATGTTGATCATTCCTAGAGCTTGGTGTTTGAATCAGGTTTCCACCCTGGCAGTCCACTGTTGCCAATTTAATGGAATACTATCCCACCAGCGTCACCAATAATGTTGCTCTTTAGAGTCAGCAATATGATACTGAGGCTCTTGTTATGATATGATGTTATGTCCCAACAGCGTCGCCAATACTGTGGGTGTTTCTATTTCTCTTACTGAACCACAAGGCTTTCCACATATCGGTCAAATGACCACACAACCAGTTAGTCAGTTAAAGTTCAAAGATGGTTTATTTACACACAAGGGTTACTTTGACATGCAAGCACAATATACTACAAGTTAAACTACACCTATCAGCTACAATAACCTATACTTAACTTCAGGATGACCGGCATTGTGCAAGTGGATAAGGCCTTTATCTTGATCTCATGTGGCTGGTTTGAAGAAGTGGCTCTGTCTCATCCGTCAGGTAGCGATCGTTGGTCTTGAATTTGGCTGTCTGGTCGTTATGCTGCAGTTGGGCTGGCACAGGCTGGATCCTAAAGAGGCTGGCACAGGCCGGGCCCAAAAGAGACAGAACACATGGCTGTGTCCCCTTTTATCCCTCTGGGATTTCACGCTCTTTGGGGCGGTCCTTAATCTTGGACCCAATAATTCGACAGGCTTTGATCACTGCCTTCGATTTTGGCCAATAAAGGGGAGGGTGCCTTGGTGGCTGGGCGGATCCTTAGCGGTCATTCACCTTGGCGGTTAGGCTCTCTGAGTAAAGGGAATGGCGCCGATCAGTCTGTGTCTATTGGTTTTTTGAGTGCAGTCCTATTGTTCTGGGGAAATGGGCCATTAAAATGCAAACGAGCGGGGGTTTCGATCAGGTCTAGCTACCTGCGTTTCAAATACATAGAAGCTCTGTATCTGTCTGAGTCATGGGTTGGCCACAATTCCCATGGTCCTTTGCAGGTGGCAATCTCAGATGGCTACACCACTACCCTCGTCAGTAGAGCCCTGCCACGGATAAAAAAAGTCAATCCGGGAGTACACTTTATGCACGTGCAAGTAGAAGGAAAAATCCTTCACTCTCGGCCGCCCAAATCTCCATGGGTCCACCCCCCATCTGCTCCATAAAACCCTTTAGCTCCTTTGCCATTGCTGGAACCCTGCCCGTCCTTGAGCTAGATAGGTCTAGCCCTGGGTTAATGACTGTCGTCCTCTTCTCCCCCCCCCCCCCCCCCCCCCCCCCCCCTCCATAACCAGCTTATGCGAATCCAGGTCCGGGATCTTCCCCAACCTCCTCCTTATGAACTTCACATCATCCCAATTCGGTGCGTATACATTCACAACTACCACCGGCAGCCCCTCCAGCTTTCCATTGACCATTATGTATCGACCCCCCATGCAGGCCACTATTCTTCCATCTTCGAATGACACTCGCATATTAATCAGGATCGCGACCACTCCGGCCTTCGAGTCCAGCCCCGAGTGGAAAACCTGCCCAACCCATCCCTTCCTTAGTCTGACCGGGTCAGTTACTTTAAGGTGAGTCTCCTGCAACATTGCCACGTCTGCCTTCGGTCCCCTCAAATGCGCGAGCACGCGTGCCCTCTTAACCGGCCCATTTAGCCCTCTTACATTCCATGTGATCAGCCTGGTTGGGGGGCTTCTCATCTCCGCCCCCTCCCCTGCCGATCAGCCATCACCTTTCTTGGGCCAGTCTCCAGCCTGCGCCCCACCCATCTGCAGGCCCGACCCCAGGAAGCCTCCGTCTCCAACCCCCCTATTGTCCCACAGCAAAAGTCCTTCCCTCTCAGCAGAACATTTCCCCCCGCTCTTCTCCCCCTAGTAACAGCACCATACACACAACCCCCTCCAGTAAGCATACCATCTGCTCACCCCCAACTGCGCTTCCGTGAGCTAGCCCGCCCAGCTAGCTTGGTGGCCCCCGCCCATGGCACCAGACATTTTCCCACCAATATCCCCCCCCCCCCGCCTCGGACACACATATGCAAATATAAACAATCCTAACCCAATTACCCAAAAGAAACACACAAAGAAAATCAAAAAGAAGATCAAACATCTAACATTCACACTTCCATCCCCCATTAGTGCAAATACACATTTTAACTTGAGCAGTTTGTCTGCAGACCCCAACTCAATACAAAAGGCATTACAAGTAACATCCAAAGACAAAAACTTTTCTTTTTAAAAAAAAAATTAACTGAAAAGAGAGAAAAAACCCCACATGAACAGTGCAGCAAAGTTCAGTCCAAACACCTCAGTCCGATACCAGCCCTTTCTTTCTCACGAAGTCCATCGCTTCCTCAGACGACTCAAAGTAGTAATGTTGCTCTTCGTGCATAACCCAAAGATGGGCCGGGTGCAGTAGTCCAAACTTTATATTCTTCTTAAAAAGGGCCTATTTTATCTGGTTGAAACCTGCTCTTCTCCTGGCCACGTCCGTGCTCAGATCCTGATATATACGCAGGACACTGTTCTCCCATTTACAGCTCCGCATTTGCCAGGCCCACCGTAGAATGCACTGCTTGTCCAGGTACCTGTGGAATTGCTTTCGCAGGCACCCCCCCCCCCCCCCCCCCCCGGCGGCTTCCTCGCTAGCGCTCTGTGCACCCTGTCCACCTTCAAGGTCGACAGGGCGCACAGGCCAGAACTTTGGTCCTCCGCCATGATTTTTCCCGTTGCAGCCTCGGTCTAAGCCTTCTCCGTTCGCCTATTTCTTCCTTTGCGAGCACTCCTGGTCCGCTTCTCCATGCACTGATGTCGGATTCCTCTTCACAATGGCATTTAACATCAAGTTTCCACTTCAGATCCGGCAAAAAATCGGGGGGAAAGGTGCAAAGTTCCGACCCTAGCGTGAGCCACCAAATGTGCGACCTACTCCTTCATAGCCGCCACCGGAAGCCCCTTTTCCATCTTTATTGATACTATTTACATTCAGTTTGCATGCCACTATCTCTGCTAGCAATAATTGTGCATGGAATATTTGATGGGGTTGGTTTAAATGATAATTTTTCCTTTAATAATAATCTTTATTGGGGCAGCACGGTGGCGCAGTGGGTTAGCCCTGTTGCCTCATGGCGCCGAGGTCCCAGGTTCGAATCCCGGCTCTGGGTCACTGTCTGTGTGGAGTTTGCACATTCTCCCCGTGTTTGCATGGGTTTCGCCCCCACAACCCAAAGATGTGCAGAGTAGGTGGATTGGCCACGCACTAAATTGCCCCTTAATTGGAAAAATGAATTGGGTATTCTAAATTTATAAAAAAAAAGAAGAATAATAATCTTTATTGTCACAAGTAGACTTACATTAACACTTCAATAAAGTTACTGTGAGGGCAGCACGGTGGCCTAGTGGTTAGCACAGCTGCCTCACGGCGCTGAGGTCCCAGGTTCGATCCCGGCTCAGGGTCACTGTCCGTGTGGAGTTTGCACATTCTCCCCGTGTCTGTGTGGGTTTCGCCCCCACAACCCAAAATGTGTAGAGTCGGTGGATTGGTCACACTAAATTGGCCCTTAATTGGAAAAAATAATTGGGTACTCTAAAATTTAAAAAAAAAAATAAATAAATAAAAATAAAGTTACTGTGAAAATCCCCTAGTCGCCACATTCCGGTGCCTGTTCGGGTACACGGGTGAATTGGACATTCTGAATTCTCCCTCTAACGTCTTTCGGGACTTGTGGGGGAAAACACCCAGTGAAAACTCACGCAGACACAGGGATAAGGTGTAGACTTCACACAGAAAGTGACCCAAGCCGGGAATCGAATCTGGGACCCTGACGCTGTGAAGCAACATTGCTAACTACTGTGCTAACATGCTGTCCACTTGTAATAGTTTTTCTCCTGCTAGTTTTCTCCTACTTTGTACCACAGCTATGATATTAAGTTAAGGATATGGACATTGACAAACCTGAAGACTGTGATTGTAGCTGCTACATTTCCATCACTGCCCTACATTGGAGTTTTAAAATTATTATTCATTCTTGGGATCTTGGCCTTACTGGCAAGCCCCCATTTATTGCCCTAGTTTCTTTGAGGTGTTGATGCTGGGCCCTCGCCTTGAAATGCTGGAATCCTTGTTTTGATGGTGGTCCATCAGTGATGTTGGGTAGGTGAGCACCTTTAAAATATGTGGACTCCTGTGGAACTCCTGCAGTGATGGGACTAGATTGGCTTCTTACACCCAAAACCACTTTTCTTTGCAACAGGTATGACTGCAGCCGCTGGTTGTATCCTTTAATTTCCATTGACACCAACTCTGCTAGGGCTCCTTGGCAACATACTAGCTCAATTGCTGGCTTGATATTGCAGGAAGCAACTTTCACTCTGACATTTAGCTCTTGTGTTTGTTGATGACTCATTGGGGAGAGGTTAATGAGATACTAATGGGCCAAGTTAGATTAATTCTGCTTTTTGAGGCTCAGATGTATCTGGGTAATCTTCCATTTTGTTAGATAAAATGCAGGGTAATTGTCCACATTGCAAGTTGGATGTGGAAGAATCTTTTTTTATAATAAATTTAGCATACCCAATTATTTTTTTTCCAATTAAGGGGCAATTTAGCATGGCCAATCCACCTAAATTGCACATCTTTGGGTTGTGAGGGTGAAACCCACGCAGGCACGGGGAGAACGTGCAAACTCCACACGGACAGTGACCCAGGGCCGGGATTCGAACCCAGGTCCTCAGCGCCGTAGGCAGCAGTGCTAACCACTGTGCCACCGTGCTCCCTTCAAACAGGCACGGGGAGAACGTGCAAACTCCACACGGACAGTGACCCAGGGCCGGGATTCGAACCCAGGTCCTCAGCGCCGTAGGCAGCAATGCTAACCACTGTGCCACCGTGCTGCCATGGATGTGGAAGAATCTTCCATGTTGTCAGGTAGAAACTTTGGGTGGGGGTTGCAGTTGAGAGGAGTGGTGATGAAGGAAGTTGAACCCTAAATGTCCTTGTTAGAATGGTCGACAGGGGGCAGCACAGTGGCGCAGTGGTTAGCATTGCTGCCTACGGCGCTGAGGACCCGGGTTCGAATCGCGGCTCTGGGTCACTGTCCGTGTGGAGTTTGCACGTTATCCCTGTGTCTGCATGGGTTTCACCCCCACAACCCAAAAGATGTGCAGGATAGGTGGATTGGCCACGCTAAATTACCCCTTAATTGGGAAAAAAAATAATTGGGTACTCTAAATTTATTTTTTAAAAAGAAAAAAAAAGAATAGTCGACAGAAAGAGGAGATGGGGTAGCTGGGTTGATTCTGTTGAGCTGAGGAACAACAAATGACACAGTGATTATGAGAAGGTAGAGCAAAAAGGAACTCCTGAGAAGTGCAAGTGTGGGTTGGGGTACAAAAGGTGTTCTATTTTGTTATTTTCAAGAGTCAGATGATTGCAAATTCAAAAGGAGAAAAGGGTGCTGATTGGTTGCCAAGGGAACTCTGATTGGCCAAGGTGTTGCCATGGAACACCTTGGCATGGAAAAAGCATTGGGGAACAATTGGCTGCCAAAGTTCTCTTCTATTTCAGAGAGGCTCCAGGCTTGAACATAGTCTTTTTACTTGCAGAGAACGGGACCCTGTGTAGCAAGTGTAAATAAACCATGTTAAGAAGTTGACTGATTATCTTACATTGGTTGCGAGTGCATTCAAAATTGTTTAACAACTGTTGCCCAATCACAGAGTCACACCTAATAGTAGATATCTTGATTTGGGTTTTGCAAGTGTTTGTACTGGTTGAGTACAGTGTACTCTGCTTATTACAAGCAACCAAAGTAACATGATGTTTAATTAATCCATCCATGATTGGAATGTACAGCCTACATACCTGGCATCACATCAGCACTGAAATTCATACATATGTTGTTCAATTGTGTGGTAGGCAAAACTCTAAATGTGTAAACAGTGCAAACACCAAATGTGATCATTAGTTAAATGGGGAAACAGTGGCTTGTGGTAATATCACTGGGCTCGTAATCCAGAGGCCCAGGCTAATGCCCTGGATTAGCAATGACAACAATGTTCAACAATGACAATTGGAATTTAAAATCGATCAATAAATCTGGAATTGAGAGCTAGTCTCAGTGGTGACCATGACAACTTTCATTGATTGCTCACAAATGTCCTTGAGGGAAGGAAATCTGCCATCCTAACCTGGTGTGGCCTACATGCAAATGCAGGTCAACAGTTGACTCTTAATTGCCCTCTGCAATGGCCTAGCAAGTAACTGAGTTCAAGGTCAATTAGTGATGGGCAACAAAGCGGGCCTTCGGCATCACGGTGGCGCAGTGGTTGGCACTGCAGACTCACGGCACTGAGGTCCCAGGTTCAATCCTGTCTCTCTGTCATGTCTCCCCATGTTTGCATGGGTTTTGCCCCCACAACCCAAAAATGTGCAGGTTAGGTGGATTGGCCACGCTAAATTGCCCCTTAATTGGAAAACATTAATTGGGTACTCTAAATTTATTTTAAAAACACAAAGCTGGCCTTGCCAGTGATGCCAGCATCCTGTAAGATAATATTTTTAAATCCAAGGGACATACAGCTCATAAATTAAAGTGTGCTGAAAAATGATTTGCACATCTGATCTAGAGATTGAAGGGCCAATTTTGTAGCACACGGCTCATAATACAGTCTCACTGGTGATGAACATGGTGTGCAATCTTCATCAATAGTCTCTTCTAGTGAAGCTGTATGTTGGAAATGGAACTTTGCAAAATTAACCTCCTTTTTCCATTTTGCAGTATGGTTTTGAAATTATAAGTGCCACACGCTAACGAGTATTTTTCCGCTTTGCCACTTTATCACTAAATTAGTGACTGCTTCCTCTTACAGATTTTCATCTCAGTCAACTGTCTCAGCACCGACTTCTCATCTCAGAAGGGAGTCAAAGGACTACCGTTGAGCATCCAGATTGATACATACAGTTACAACACCCGCAGCAACAAACCCATCCACAGGGCCTATTGTCAAATTAAAGTCTTCTGTGACAAGGTATGCTGGTGGATTAAGGGGCATAATTCTGTCCTTCCATTATCTATTTTTGGCAAAAATAGATCACAAACTCAGACAATGTGGCACCAAGTTCTAAATTGTTGTAACCTTTATGCTAGAGGCATAAATTTGTAAGTGCAGCACTTCGGCCTTCCAAGCCTGTGCTGATTATGATGCCCTAGCTGAAAAAACTACCTTCTGCCCTTACTCAGTCCATAATCCCTCTTTCCTCCCGATTCGTGTACCCATCCAGATGCCTCTTAAACGTTGCTGATGTGCCTGCTCCCACCACATTCTCTGGCAGCGCATTCCAAGCAATGTCTAATGTAAAAGGAGTAAGGGAATGATTGCATTGCTTATGAGGCAGCAACATTACTTCCTCCACCATTTTATACTTTGTGATTGGAAGTATTTGCCGTGATGTTCAGCCAACAATTTAGTTCCCGGCCCTTCTTGCACCTGGGATTGCATGGGGAAGTGGAGGGGCACTTTCTCTTCCATAGTTTTTAATGGAACATCTTGCCTCATCACCTTGCTAAATTGCACCTTATGGTGGCTGAATCAGCATGACCTGTACAACTGTGACTACACTTATACTTCTAAACAATGCCTCATTGGCTGTACTGCAATATGGGATCACCTGAGATTGTCAGAAGTATGATACAAATGCAATTTTTTATCTTTATAAAAAACTTTTTGCACAAAATAAGTTTTGCAGGGGACAGCACTGTGACGCAGTGGTTAGCACCGTTGCCTTACGGCACCGAGGTCCCAGGTTCAATCCCGGCCCTGGGTCACTGTCCGTGTGGAGTTTGCACATTCCCCCCCGTGTTTGCGTGGGTTTCACCCTTGAAACCCAAAGATGTGCAGGTTAGAACATAGAACATAGAACAGTACAGAACAGGCCCTTCGGCCCTCGATGTTGTGCCGAGCAATGATCACCCTACCCAAACCCACGCATCCACCCTATACCCGTAACCCAACAACTCCCCCCCCTTAACCTTCCTATTAGGACACTATGGGCAATTTAGCATGGCCAATCCACCTAACCCGCACATCTTTGGACTGTGGGGGGAAACCCACGCACCCGGAGGAAACCCACGCACACACGTGGGAGGACGTGCAGACTCCACACAGACAGTGACCCAGCCGGGAATCGAACCTGGGACCCTGGAGCTGTGAAGCATTTATGCTAACTACCATGCTACCGCGTTAGGTGGATTGGCCACACTAAAATTGCTCCTTAATTGGAAAAAATGAATTGGGTACTCTAAATTAAAAAAAAAAAATAAAAAATAAGTTTTGCAGATTGCAAAATATCAGGGCAGTTAAGCAACAGTATGGGCATTTATGCCTGGAAACTTATAGAAAATTACAACTTTGCTGTGTACATTGCCCACAGTGTTGTGTAGCAGAGAAAATGGCACCTCTTCTCTCTGTAGACGATGTGTGATGATCAAAGTAGAATTTACCATATTTGCACCCCTATACAATTGAAAACTGAATGATAAATGCAACTAAATGTAAAGAGAATAGCAGTGCCAGTTTCTAAATATCACCCTTCTTTGGGTAGCAGTCTCATAAAAGGAAAATTTAGCATTATTTAAAAGATAATGCAGTTAATTTTGACTTGTGAATGTGTAAAACAGTGATACCTGACTGGTCACCTATTATACCACTTGTCAATGGAAAATTGAGAGAAGTGTAAAATGTGTACTTTATCCAGTGGCCCAAAGTTAAAATGACCTCCAAACAAGTGAGCACATTATTCATCAACTAGTGTCTCTGCCTTGTTCTTAAGACATGGATTACAATTTTCTCCCCCTGGTTTGTTTTGCACAGATTCATTAGGGGAGAGGTAGATTTCTCCATGCAAAGGTTGGATATTATTTACGGTATAAGCAATGGGTATACTGCCTTTTATTTGCTTGCTATTTTAACAAACTGGTACCATACTGAGGGTTCTTTCCAGTGAACACCCAATCAGAACTTTATTACGAATAATTCAGATAGAGGAAGGAAGGCAGCTCCTTGGGGCTAAGTAGCTGGTGTTGCTGAACTCTTGTATGGAGGGGTATGTGCTACTATAAAACTATGTACAAGGAGTTATATCGGTGGCCATGTTACTAAGATTATTTGCTTACAATATTTTTATTTGGACACAATGTAAAGAATCTTGGATGCTGTAGTGAAATTTTGTTTTGCTGCCTGACATTGATTTTACAGGGTGCAGAACGAAAGATACGTGATGAGGAGCGTAAACAGTCTCGTAAAAAGTCCAAACCCAATGAAAGCAGTTCCCATCTAAACACCTGTGAGTATCGAGTATATAAAAGTTGCAAAACCAGGTGAATGCCTGTGGCTATGTAAAGAGTAAAATAAAATGTCCCATGTTGGATTATGCAGAGATATTTGAGGTTACAGATTAACCTATGGGTTTATATAACTTTATATTTTTCTAAGTGACATTAATCAGTTTTTCAAATAAGAACAATTTGTAAATTTTGCAAATACCTTTTTCCAGATTGACCTGTAGATTAGCTGTATTTTTCAATGAAAAAGAGGGGAACATTTTCAAAAAATGATCCCTGCCAAAATTGTGGGAACTGTAGTGGGTCACAGTTTCCATGGTCTTTGCCAAGACTCTTTAACTGAAACAAGGCACAAGCATCCTTTCTCCATGATTACATGCCAGATTTGTCAAAAGGAAAGATTTCTAATTAAAGGGACCTGAGAATGGGTTACCAGGGCGACAGGAAACCTGGGATGGCTGCAACCCCCTTTATCCATCCACCCACCACTTCCACTAGATCTCTCACTCTGTACTGGAGACTGCTGTGAGATCTGGGGGGATGCAATTAGATGATCTTTTACAATGGTTCCTGGAAGAGGCCAGCCTCTGCAACCAAGCTGGCACGTGTCGAAATAGTCCTGGAGGTTGGCAGCAGAAATGGGATACCTCCAGCCAGGAGATAGTGCATCAAGAGGATCCAGGATCTGAGGGCAGGAAAAGTGAGTAGCAATGAGGTTCAAGTGCGAAAGCCCCACACACTGTCTTACTCAACATTCTCCAACACAGCACACCTCAAAACAGCAAACTTGCAGTTGCACTCATTCCCCTATCACCAAACACTTTACATCTGAACAGCCAGAACTTGTACTTACCGCCCATCCTATTATCCATGCACCCTGGCCTCACAGATGCCCAGCACAAATGTTGCACTTCCCTCCAATCCATATAAGCCATTACAATCACAACCATACTGACCTGCTGTAAGAAGCACCTTCACAGCTACAGGCAATGCGTGTCTATTTGTCTACTGGGAAATAGATCTTGTCTCAAGAGTCTTTGAAATCCTGACTTTTGTGCTCTTGCATGCGCTCTCTTGTGCGCACGTTCTCAGTGGTGGTGCTGCTCTTTCAGCAGAGGTGCAATTTAGAGCTGCCTAGGCTGCTCCCATGCTGTGGTGAAGACTGGCAGCAAGGAAACACAGCTGAAGGCGGGTGAAGTGCGGGACAGGTGAAGTTACTTCTAAGTAGTTGGCAGTCACCAGTCAAGCATAAAGCACTCTGAGAATGAGTGCTGTGAACAGCAGCCTCTCATCCGGTCATGGCTAGAGCTCTTAGTTTCACTAAAGAAACTCTTCCTTCTGTGCAGTCACCTTGGAGACCCTAGCAAGTTGCTCAGGGAACTTAAAACTTAATTACCTATAAAAATATTTTAATGACTGACCCACAAATTACACAGCAGTTCCCCGCTTGCCTTCAATCCCATCTGGGTGAAGCCTGGAAGTGAAGAGGATAATGTCAGGATCCTGACCTGACGTCACTTTTGGGGGATTTGAATCCCTGCACAAACCTTATGTCAGAATGTCCCTGATACTTTTGGTTTCTCCGTCATGTGGAATAATTGGTGATATCGGATATTTCACATGTAGAAGTATAAATGGTGGTGTAGCCGGGGTTCCAGTGTGGAGCTGTAGGTTTCAGATGTGTAATGGTCCAAGCATAAAGATATGTTCTATTATTTGTAAAGAAGTGCTGTTACCATCTTATACCAACCAACTTCTGAATAATGATCAGTTATGATCGCTGAATGGAAGGCAGCTAACATTTAATCAGCTGGTTGGCTTTTTTTTCAAAAAAATAAAAAACCTCAACCATGTCGCTCAGTTCAAATCCCAACCCATGCAATACACCACTGTCCATTGCACAATCCTTTTTTTTTCTAATTTTGTGATTTTTTTTTTTTAAATTTCAGTCCAGGACCAAAAGATGCAGCTGATTCCCAACTTCAAGCAGACGGAGGCCACTATCTTCAAATCCATCCCTGACCTCGTCACTCAGCCAGTTCTTTTCATCCCTGATGTGCAGCAACGCACTATGCATGTATGTCTCCCCTTTAGTTTGATATAATCTTGTTTGCAATAGATTTTTATGGATACTTTGTACCATAGCTGACCACTGTTAGAACCGCAGTAACACAATGCAATACCTGACAACATTGCTGCAGTCTTTTCTGGATAGGCTTCTGACATTTCCCTCTTCAGTTATGGCATAAGCAATGTTTTTCAGAAGAGTTGGACATAAGTGGCCATCACATTATATATTTTGCATTTTAAAATTATTCACAATTAATACTTAATTGATGTTGTTGGATTTGTGATTTTACTAGATACTGTACTCTTTATTTTCAAACACACAATAAAAAAATCTGCCTCCTCCAGAGCTACAGAAATTATGGGCGAAATTCTCCCAAAGGGAGACAAAGTGCCAACACTGGAGTGAAACCCAGAGTGTTTCACTCTGGCGTCAGAGACCGCTTCTCGCCCCCTATTCTCCCCCCCCCCCCCACCCCCCCACCACCCCCCCGGGGGCTAGGAGCGGCAGCGCGTCAATCTCGCGCGCCGGGCCTTGACGCTTGCGTCAAAGCGGCGAGGCCTGAATGACGCGGCCGGCGGCGCCTAAATGACGTCACCTGCGCATGCGCGGTTGCCGTCTTCCCCTCCGCTGCCCCACAAGACATGGCGGATTGATCTTGCAGGGCGACGGAGGAAAAAGAGTGCGTCTTTCAGAGACGCCAGCCCGACGATCAGTGAGCACGCCCCTGGTGCTCGATCCTCCCTCCGCCCCCCACAGGCCCCACACGCAGCGGTCGCGTGATGTTCATGCCGGCAGCGACCAGGTGTGGTTGGCGCCGGCGTGAACTGGTCGGATTCGGCAGGCCGCTCGGCCCATTCGGGCCGGAGAATCGCTGCTCGACCGGAGCGGCGATTCTCCGAGCAGCCTGTCGCAAAACGCAACACGCCATTTTGGGGGGGGTGGGAGAATCGCGTGGGGGTGCCAGGGCGGCGTGGCGTGATTCGCCCGGCACTCCTGCGATTCTCCCACCCGGCGTGGGGTCGGAGAATCGCGCCCATGTACTTTGGAAGGGGTTTTCCTGTCCCGCCCACCAAGGGAATCATTACGGATAGGATGGAATATTGGTGGACCAGCAATAGGTCAGTTGACTTCGGGTGGAAATTTCCAGTCCTGTGGCGGGTGGGACTGTAAAATCATGCCATCTATTATAGGAGTTTATAAGCAGATGAGGTTTGCTTCTCAAATGAATCTAAGTTCATCTACATCAATCTCGCCTATATGCTATCCCTCAGCAATATCATCTGAAAACAGAGCATTAGTTTTCAACTGCACACTGATGATGCCCAACTCACCACCATCTTTCTCGACCCCTCCTCCACCTCCAAATTGTTGCACGCCTTATCAGGCATCCAATACTGGATAAGTAGAAATTCCCTCCACCTAATATTGGGAAGATTGAAGTCTAATGGCACACTGCCTCCTGCCAGTTATCTTTGATCCCCCACCACAAAATCTATTCTTTAGCTATTGATTCCATCCATCTCTCTGGCAACTGATCAAGGTTTATCAGGTTGTTTGCAGCCTTGGTGTAACATGTGACCCCGAGATGAGCTTCAAACACACACCGCAGCCTCAATTTTAGAAACTTGTCTTTGCTTTCAAAAAGCTCCGTGCCTTAGTCCTCCCTATCTCTATTGTTTCATCCAGCCTTCTTAGATCTCTTTGCTCCTCGTATTGCAGCCTTTTGGGTATTCTGTTTTAATTTCTCCACCATTGGGGGCTGTATCTTCAGCTGCCTAGCCTAAGCTCTCAAATTCCATCCCTAAACCTCTCTGTCTCTCTTTCTTCTATTATACTCCTTAAAACCTGTTCTTTTACAAAGCTTTTGACCATCTGCCCTAATATCTCTCTATGTGGGTTTATGTGGAATGCCTTGAGACATTTTATTACATTAAAGGTGTCATATAAATGCAAGTTCTTGTTGTTGTAAGTTCATCAAGACTTTTGGTTAGATAATTCTGAACTAGTGGATTGGTTGGTCGAAGCAGGGATATTGAAGTTATTATCCTGTGCCTTTTCACAGGCATTCCCTGTTGGGTCCGAAGAGTTAGAAGGCGAAGGGTGAGTTTGTTCAATTTATTAATATTTCTGAAAGTTACCAACAAAGTATTACAGCAGAGCTCTAGGACTGGAAGCTCCTTCTAAACTTTTTTATTTACTGAAAAGAGAAAATAACTAAGAAACAGGAAAACAAAATTAATTGTTTGACTTTTTCATCTGTATGATAGAGTCAGCAGTTGGGGGAAGGCAGTAGTAAATTGTAGCAGAACAGAAACGGTACATGACTATAATCGTCATTGATTCCAATATCTCCACTGTAGTCTCTTGAGTTTCCTTCTTTCTGCCTTATCTTGAGTTCTTTACGATACTGTTATTTTAAATTCAAGAGTTGCATTTAATAATAACAATCTTTATTATTATCACAAGTAGGCTTGCGTTAACACTGCAATTAAGTTACTGTGAAAATCCATTTAGAGAATACCATTTGAAAAAGTAAAACAGATAGCATGTTCCTCATTAATGTTTCCCTACCATTGAGGACTAAACTTTATTTAGTGGACACACATTCACTCTACAGTATCTACTCTTATCACATCATATAATGGACTAGATATATCTGCTGATAATGGAACACTATTTGCTCCAGTTACTAGGTGTTAACATTAAAATCTGGAAAACTGATAGTATTGAATGCATTTTTAGGTCCTCCATTTAGAAGCAAAGCTGAACCTAGGATACAAGATAAGTCAGAGCATCAAAGAGGCATACATTTTGAAATAAAGTCTCAGGTTGGGCCAGGCCAACTTGTACTCTTGACATTTGATAGTACCCTTCAGAGCTATTGCCATATTTTACTGTTTACTGTACCAAGTAATATCAGTCTCAATCCTATAAGTGCCCTCTATGACCATGCATGTACATATCCTTTTTGTAATCAATTTTCAGCCATTCTTATTTCACTTGCTTCAACAACCTTATTGTGCATTGCAAGCAATTAAAATTGCAAATTTGATACCCCATTTCCAATCTTCATAAAATTGAACTAATGAGTAGCAATTTACTACTGGACTTCTGAACAGTACATGCAATTAATTTTTCAGATCAGGGCTGAAAAGGCTGTCATTCCTGCCTGATGAAGAGTTTGGTTCACATAATAAGATCCTCAGGGTAGAAGAGCCAAACAAAGGTAAGTGTTTCTGGTAGACTGGAGATATGGAGCAGCGCTGAGAGACTAGCTCTATTATTCCATCAAAAATATTATTGGGTTGTGGGAGAAGTCAAAACTATACCAATTTTGTGGAGTCCATGTGAGCAAAGATAGTTTTTGGGAAGATGAGAATGGCTTCCTTTTTAAAACAAATGATTTTAGTCCATCACATTCAAAGGTATAAAATCATAAATAAATCAAACAACATTCCCCGCACCTCACAGTTCACAGTTTGTGCAAGTTTTCCCCCTTTTTCATGCCCTCCCCTGTGACAAACAGTTCCTCAAACATGGTCATGAACAGTCCCCATTGCGTCTCAAAGCTCTCTGCTGATCCCCTCAATTCGAACTTGGATGAGAATGGCTTCCACCAGTAAGTAGTGTGATCTATTTTGGTTTGGGATGTAATTTGTTCTATTTCATTCTTTTCAAAGAAAACATTATATAAGCTTGACATGATACTTTGCAATAGCAATCGGTTGGATTCTCTGATCGGTGATCGGCCGAAGAATCCCCATTTACGCCAGAATCGGGGGCGGTGCCGTTTTAGCGATGCTGCGCCCCCTCAAAAAATGTGTCTGCACGCCGTCACCTCTGAGGCCCTCCCCTGATGCTCTGCCCACGATGGGCCGAGTTCCCGACAGCGTGGGACATGTGTGCTCACACCTTTTCAGGGTCTTCGCGTGGTGGTTGCGGACTGGGTCCAGCTCCGCCACAGCCGGGGGGAGCCGTTCCACTGGCAGGGGGGGGCTTCGGCGGGGGCTGGGGGGACTGGTGGGGTGTGGTGGCGAGGCTGGTTACGAAGTGGGGGGGGGGCAGATTTTGGCAGGCCGGGTCCGCGCGCGGCTGGCATGTTGCACGGCACGCTCCCACCGTGCGCATGCGCAGCCACAGACCCGGCCATTTTCCGGCCGTATCCGCAGGTAAAGCTGGGGCTTTACACTGTGTAGCTGTTAGCCCCTCCACCGGGTGCAGGATCATTGCAGGTCATAAGACCAGATGGATCCCGCGGACATAGCCACAGGATCGGAGAATCCAGCCCAATGTCTTGTGGTCCCCTGGTGCTTCAGATTTAAAATCCTTATCCTCATGTTAAAATCCCTTCATAGCTTTACCCCTGCTTCTAGCTGTAACCACCTCCTGTCTGATACCCACTTCCTAAACCATCCATTCTTCTGATAACCTGTGATGAAATCGCCATCTCTCCATGCCACAATCGGCAGATGTGTGCTCCACGTTTTGTTCTGGTGTTCGCATTATACATGAGGGATTGCTTCTCGGCCTTTTGGCTAAGATCAAGTGTAGCATTATACACAAGGGGAGGAACACCCTTTTTTGCCATTTGTAGGCGGGCAAAGTCTAGACATACTTTTAATTTCAGACGCAGGAAAATGACTCCTCCGTGTTGCTATGAGAGCCTTGCTGAGATTCCTGGCATTGTAGTCCAGATGGGGCATGAGTGTTTCCTCACTGACATTCTAACCATTATTACAAGGCGTGTAGCACCAATTTGTTCTTGTTCTTTTTTTTCGCCAGAAACTTTCTATTCATGATTAAGGAATTATTTGAAAATGCCACAAATAGGTGGATGGAATGAAATGGAAAGTTTGTGAAGTGAAAAAGCACCAGTTGAGATCTATTAGATGAGGAAATTCAATTGGCTGAATTAACCTGCACTTAAGTTTCTTACAGTGAAGGACATAAATCATTTGATTGAAATAGATTACATGCACAATGACTGTCACATTGTTATACTGCAAGAAGATTAGCTTAGTGATGGGGAACATATCCAGATGCAATGTGGTGACAGGGAGCATATCGAGATCCAATGTGATTGATGAAAGGGAAAAAGATTTAGATAAGCGGCAAAAGTGATAATACCAAATGAAGGGTCTCTTTAGGAATACATTTGGTTATGTGTCCAAAGATGTGCAGGTTAGGGGGATTACCCATGCTAAATTGTCCCATGGTGTTCAAAATGTTAAGCAGGGTTACTGAGGTCACTGTCCTTGTGGTGTTTACACATTCTCCAATGTCTGTGTGGGTCTCACCCCCACAACCCAAAAAGATGTGCAGGGTAGGTGGATTGGCAACGCTAAATTGCCCCTTAATTGGAAAAATATAATTGGGTACTCTATTTTTTTTTAAAGGTAGGGTTACTGCGTTGCAGGGCTAGGGTGGGGGTGTGGGCCTAGATAAAATGTTCTTTCAGTGCAGATTCGATTGGCGGAATGGCCTCCTTCTGCACTGTCGTGATTCTATGATATTCAGTCAGGAATGCTTACTGTCTTAATTACTTGTATTTGACTTACTGAGTAGATGATTGTTGCTTGTTCTTGGATTCCTATATAAAGAAAACAGATAATTTTGCGAATACCATTTATAATAGTTATTGTCTGATGAAAGGAACAGTGGAATCCATGATCTAAAACTTCAATCGGACCTGAGTATGAACAATCTCTTTAACACCTTGATGTATGACTATCACTGGCCATTAAAATATCCCTTCATTTTTCTCTTCCTTTTGAAAAATCGCTATAGCTTTTCCTTACTTTTAGGTTTTATTTGCTTGCATTAATTTCAAATAGTCCAATCTCCTTTGTATTTTAATTTAATTCTCATAATTTTCTTTGTCTTTTTGAGCACCTCCTTTGCATCCTAGAAGTTTAAATAGCCTTGTCATGTGCATGGTCAGGACAATGCAGTTAACACCAACTATGCCTAAGCCAAGAAGTTGTACTGTACTAGTGCTTAGTTTATATGTGTTTGTACACCGAAGCCTGTCTGCATTTGAACCAATTTAACAAAGGAAGCTTGAATCCTTGGGGAAATATGCACTCCTGATTTCCTTATGCTATTAAACTGAAATATCTTGACACTGACAGCAACTTAGTACTTGATGGCCAGACAGTTACTTTATGGGACTCAGTGCTGGAGGTCTGATAAGGCAAACTTGTGAATTTCCTGGACCAGATCCATTTACAGGCTCCTGGAGGTATTCACACCTATGCTTGAGAGCTTGCTGTTTGAGGTGTGTGGTGTTGGTGGACGGGCGATGGAGGGGTGTTTGGGTAGGGGTGGTGGGAATGAAATGCTTTCTGCTGCAGGAGGCAAATGCTTACAAAAGCTCAAAATTATACAAGCAGCCTTGAAGATTATTTTTAGATATCCCCAAGGCTGACAAATTGACAACATCTACAATTCCACTGTGAACAGACCAACCCGTGGTGTCGATATTGATTAATTTCAATCTGGATGAAGTGGATTCAAAATTGGCTTCGTTGCATGAGACAGAGGGTAATGACAGACGGCTGCTTTAGTGACTGGAAGCCATTGTTCAGCGGCGTACCACAGGGATCTGTGGCGGAGCCCGTATTATTTGTCATTTATATAAACTTAGATTGGGGCCCCATATCTAAGGAAGGATGTGCTGGCCTTGGAAAGGGTCCAGAGGGGGTTCACAAGAATGATCCCTGGAATGAAGAATTTGTCGTATGAGGAACGTTTGAGGACTCTGGGTCTGTACTTGTTGGAGTTTAGCAGGATGAAAGAGGATCTTATTGAAATGTACAAGATACTGCGAGGCCTGGATAGAGTGTTCGTGGTGAGGATGTTTCCACTTGTAAGAAAAACTGGAACCAGAGGACAGCATCTCAGATTAAAGGGACGATCCTTTAAATAGAGATGAGGAGGAATTTTTTCAGCCAGAGGGTGGTGAATCTGTGGAACTCTTTGCCGCAGAAGACTGTGGAGGCCAATTCACTGAGTGTCTTTAAGACAGAGATAGATAGGTTCTTGATTAATAAGAGGATCAGTGGTTATGGGGAGAAGGCAGGAAAATGGGGATGAGAAAATATCAGCCATGATTGAATGGCGGAGCAGACTCGATGGGCCAAGTGGCCTAATAACTACACAGGTTACTCTTTGGGGGGGAGGGGGGGGGGGGGGGGGGGTAGATTCAGTATGTTTGCGGATGATACAAAGATTGGCTGGGTGGTTAACAATGAGGTTGAGTGTCTTGGATTACAGGAAGATATTGTGGCAGATGGAGGATAATGTGAACGGTGCCAGGGAGACCCGGCCAACCACAACCCACATGATCTGGGCCTGCCCCAGACCTGTAGGGTTTTGGACAGCCTTCTTCGAGGTAATGTCCAAGGTTGTGGGGGTGCCCGAGAGTGGCAGTCTTTGGGGCATCAGACCATCATTTGCTTGCATACCCTTGCATTTGCTTCCCTAATCACCCCCGGGAAATCCTGCTTGGCTGGCAATCAGCAGCACTACCCAAAGCTGCAAACTGGCTGGCAGAAGATCCATCTGGAGAAGATCAAATACACCATCCGGGGGTCGGACAAAGACTTACACAAAGCGTGGGGGCCATTTATCAGCCTGTTTCAGGACCTGCTCGAAGCCAACAACAGATAGAACGGCGGCGGCGGCGGGGGCACAGAAACCACCAGAGCCACAGAAAGCAGACAGGAATGAGGGGTGGAGGAGGGACCCAAGGAAACACCAAAGGGGAACCCACGGAGAGACCGACACAGGAACCAGAAGGCCTCTCACAAAGCCATAAGGGTATAACAAACGCCAGAACAAAACATCTGCTATGAAGAGAAGGACCTAGGATAGGACCCAGAGACAGCAGTAAAGAGGAAGGGGGGGGGGAGGGGTTACCGAAAAGGAACAACGTGTAAATTATAACTGTTTCATCCATTTCTTGTACAGAATAAAAATGCAAACTTTAATAAATAAATATTTTATTTAAAAATATATAGTGGCAGAAAAAGTGCATAGAGTAGCGGACCCAGCCAGTTCACAGAGTGGGAAACAGCATGGAGAGTAGCGGACCCAGCCAGTTCACAGAGCAGGAAACAGCATGGAGAGTAGCAGACCCAGCCAGTTCACAGAGTGAGAAACAGCATGGAGAGTAGCGGACCCAGCCAGTTCACAGAGCGGGAAACAGCATGGAGAGTAGCGGACCCAGCCAGTTCACAGAGCGGGAAACAGCATGGAGAGTAGCGGGCCCAGCCAGTTCACAGAGCAGGAAACAGCATGGAGAGTAGCAGACCCAGCCAGTTCACAGAGTGAGAAACAGCATGGAGAGTAGCGGACCCAGCCAGTTCACAGAGCGGGAAACAGCATGGAGAGTAGCGGACCCAGCCAGTTCACAGAGCGGGAAACAGCATGGAGAGTAGCGGGCCCAGCCAGTTCACAGAGCAGGAAACAGCATGGAGAGTAGCGGACCCAGCCAGTTCACAGAGCTGGAAACAGCATGGAGAGTAGCGGACCCAGCCAGTTCAGAGCGAGAAACAGTATGGAGAGTAGTGGGCCCAGCCAGTTCACAGAGCTGGAAACAGCATGGAGATTAGCGGACCCAGCCAGTTCAGAGCGAGAAACAGTATGGAGAGTAGCGGACCCAGCCAGTTCACAGAGTGGGAAACAGCATGGGGAGTAGCGGACCCAGCCAGTTCAGAGCGAGAAACAGTATGGAGAGTAGCGGACCCAGCCAGTTCACAGAGTGGGAAACAGCATGGAGAGTAACGGACCCAGCCAGTTCAGAGCGAGATACAGCATGGAGAGTAACGGACCCAGCCAGTTCACAGAGCTGGAAACAGCATGGAGAGTAGCGGACCCAGCCAGTTCACAGAGCAGGAAACAGCATGGGGAGTAGCGGACCCAGCCAGTTCAGAGTGGGAACAGCATGGAGAGTAGCGGACCCAGCAAGTTCAGAGTGGGAAACAGCATGGAGAATAGCGGACCCAGCCAGTTCACAGAGCTGGAAACAGCATGGGGAGTAGCGGACCCAGCCAGTTCAGAGCGAGAAACAGTATGGAGAGTAGCGGACCCAGCCAGTTCAGAGCTGGAAACAGCATGGAGAGTAGCGGACCCAGCCAGTTCACAGAGTGGGAAACAGCATGGAGAGTAGCGGACCCAGCCAGTTCACAGAGCGGGAAACAGCATGGAGAGTAGCGGACCCAGCCAGTTCACAGAGCGAGAAACAGCATGGAGAGTAACGGACCCAGCCAGTTCACAGAGCTGGAAACAGCATGGAGAGTAGCGGACCCAGCCAGTTCACAGAGCTGGAAACAGCATGGAGAGTAGCGGACCCAGCCAGTTCACAGAGTGGGAAACAGCATGGAGAGTAGCGGACCCAGCCAGTTCACAGAGCGGGAAACAGCATGGAGAGTAGCGGACCCAGCCAGTTCAGAGCGAGAAACAGCATGGAGAGTAGCGGACCCAGCCAGTTCAGAGCGAGAAACAGTATGGAGAGTAGCGGACCCAGCCAGTTCACAGAGCGGGAAACAGCATGGAGAGTAACGGACCCAGCCAGTTCAGAGCGAGAAACAGCATGGAGAGTAGCGGACCCAGCCAGTTCACAGAGTGGGAAACAGCATGGAGAGTAACGGACCCAGCCAGTTCAGAGCGAGAAACAGCATGGAGAGTAACGGACCCAGCCAGTTCACAGAGCGGGAAACAGTATGGAGAGTAGCGGACCCAGCCAGTTCACAGAGCGGGAAACAGCATGGAGAGTAGTGGACCCAGCCAGTTCACAGAGCAGGAAACAGCATGGAGAGTAGCGGACCCAGCCAGTTCACAGAGCTGGAAACAGCATGGAGAGTAGTGGACCCAGCCAGTTCACAGAGCGAGAAACAGCATGGAGAGTAGCGGACCCAGCCAGTTCACAGAGTGGGAAACAGCATGGAGAGTAGCGGACCCAGCCAGTTCACAGAGCTGGGAAACAGCATGGAGAGTAGCGGACCCAGCCAGTTCACAGAGTGGGAAACAGCATGGAGAGTAGCGGACCCAGCCAGTTCACAGAGCGAGAAACAGCATGGAGAGTAGCGGACCCAGCCAGTTCACAGAGCTGGAAACAGCATGGAGAGTAGCGGACCCAGCCAGTTCACAGAGCTGGAAACAGCATGGAGAGTAGTGGACCCAGCCAGTTCACAGAGTGGGAAACAGCATGGAGAGTAGCGGACCCAGCCAGTTCACAGAGTGGGAAACAGCATGGGGAGTAGCGGGCCCAGCCAGTTCACAGAGCGAGAAACAGCATGGAGAGTAACGGACCCAGCCAGTTCACAGAGTGGGAAACAGCATGGAGAGTAGCGGACCCAGCCAGTTCAGAGTGGGAAACAGCATGGAGAGTAACGGACCCAGCCAGTTCACAGAGTGGGAAACAGCATGGAGAGTAGCGGACCCAGCCAGTTCACAGAGCGAGAAACAGCATGGAGAGTAGCGGACCCAGCCAGTTCACAGAGTGAGAAACAGCATGGAGAGTAGCGGACCCAGCCAGTTCAGAGTGAGAAACAGCATGGGAGTAGCGGACCCAGCCAGTTCACAGAGCGAGAAACAGCATGGAGAGTAGCGGACACAGCCAGTTCACAGAGTGGGAAACAGCATGGAGAGTAGCGGACCCAGCCAGTTCACAGAGTGGGAAACAGCATGGAGAGTAGCGGACCCAGCCAGTTCACAGAGCTGGAAACAGCATGGAGAGTAGCGGACCCAGCCAGTTCACAGAGCTGGGAAACAGCATGGAGAGTAGCGGACCCAGCCAGTTCAGAGTGGGAAACAGCATGGAGAGTAGCGGACCCAGCCAGTTCACAGAGCGGGAAACAGCATGGAGAGTAGCGGGCCCAGCCAGTTCACAGAGCGAGAAACAGCATGGAGAGTAGCGGACCCAGCCAGTTCACAGAGTGGGAAACAGCATGGAGAGTAACGGACCCAGCCAGTTCACAGAGTGGGTAACAGCATGGAGAGTAGCGGACCCAGCCAGTTCACAGAGCGGGAAACAGCATGGAGAGTAACGGACCCAGCCAGTTCACAGAGTGAGAAACAGCATGGAGAGTAGCGGACCCAGCCAGTTCACAGAGTGGGAAACAGCATGGAGAGTAGCGGACCCAGCCAGTTCACAGAGTGGGTAACAGCATGGAGTGTAGCGGACCCAGCCAGTTCACAGAGTGGGAAACAGCATGGAGAGTAGCGGGCCCAGCCAGTTCAGAGCGAGAAACAGCATGGAGAGTAACGGACCCAGCCAGTTCACAGAGTGGGAAACAGCATGGAGAGTAGCGGACCCAGCCAGTTCACAGAGCGGGAAACAGCATGGGGAGTAGCGGACCCAGCCAGTTCACAGAGCGGGAAACAGCATGGAGAGTAGCGGTCCCAGCCAGTTCACAGAGCGGGAAACAGCATGGAGAGTAGCGGGCCCAGCCAGTTCACAGAGCGAGAAACAGCATGGAGAGTAGCGGACCCAGCCAGTTCACAGAGTGGGAAACAGCATGGAGAGTAGCGGACCCAGCCAGTTCAGAGCGAGAAACAGTATGGAGAGTAACGGACCCAGCCAGTTCACAGAGCGGGAAACAGCATGGAGAGTAGCGGGCCCAGCCAGTTCACAGAGTGGGAAACAGCATGGAGAGTAGCGGGCCCAGCCAGTTCACAGAGCGGGAAACAGCATGGAGAGTAGCGGACCCAGCCAGTTCACAGAGTGAGAAACAGCATGGAGAGTAGCGGACCCAGCCAGTTCACAGAGCTGGAAACAGCATGGAGAGTAGCGGGCCCAGCCAGTTCACAGAGCTGGAAACAGCATGGAGAGTAGCGGACCCAGCCAGTTCACAGAGTGGGAAACAGCATGGAGAGTAGCGGACCCAGCCAGTTCACAGAGCTGGAAACAGCATGGAGAGTAGCGGACCCAGCCAGTTCACAGAGTGGGAAACAGCATGGAGAGTAGCGGGCCCAGCCAGTTCACAGAGCGGGAAACAGCATGGAGAGTAGCGGGCCCAGCCAGTTCACAGAGTGGGAAACAGCATGGAGAGTAGCGGGCCCAGCCAGTTCACAGAGTGGGTAACAGCATGGAGAGTAGCGGGCCCAGCCAGTTCACAGAGTGGGAAACAGCATGGAGAGTAGCGGACCCAGCCAGTTCACAGAGTGGGAAACAGCATGGAGAGTAGTGGACCCAGCCAGTTCACAGAGCGAGAAACAGCATGGGGAGTAGCGGGCCCAGCCAGTTCACAGAGTGGGAAACAGCATGGAGAGTAGCGGGCCCAGCCAGTTCAGAGCGAGAAACAGCATGGGGAGTAGCGGGCCCAGCCAGTTCACAGAGTGGGAAACAGCATGGAGAGTAGTGGACCCAGCCAGTTCACAGAGCTGGAAACAGCATGGAGAGTAGCGGGCCCAGCCAGTTCAGAGCGAGAAACAGCATGGGGAGTAGCGGGCCCAGTCAGTTCACAGAGTGGGAAACAGCATGGAGAGTAGCGGGCCCAGCCAGTTCACAGAGCTGGTAACAGCATGGAGAGTAACGGACCCAGCCAGTTCACAGAGTGGGAAACAGCATGGGGAGTAGCGGACCCAGCCAGTTCACAGAGTGGGAAACAGCATGGAGAGTAGCGGGCCCAGCCAGTTCAGAGCGAGAAACAGTATGGAGAGTAACGGACCCAGCCAGTTCACAGAGCGGGAAACAGCATGGAGAGTAGCGGGCCCAGCCAGTTCACAGAGTGGGAAACAGCATGGGGAGTAGTGGACCCAGCCAGTTCACAGAGCTGGAAACAGCATGGAGAGTAGCGGACCCAGCCAGTTCAGAGCGAGAAACAGTATGGAGAGTAACGGACCCAGCCAGTTCACAGAGCGGGAAACAGCATGGAGAGTAGCGGACCCAGCCAGTTCACAGAGCGGGAAACAGCATGGAGAGTAGCGGACCGAGCCAGTTCACAGAGTGGGTAACAGCATGGAGAGTAGCGGGCCCAGCAAGTTCACAGAGCTGGAAACAGCATGGAGAGTAGCGGACCCAGCCAGTTCAGAGCGAGAAACAGTATGGAGAGTAACGGACCCAGCCAGTTCACAGAGCGGGGAACAGCATGGAGAGTAGCGGACCCAGCCAGTTCACAGAGTGGGAAACAGCATGGGGAGTAGCGGACCCAGCCAGTTCACAGAGCGGGAAACAGCATGGAGAGTAGCGGACCCAGCCAGTTCACAGAGCTGGAAACAGCATGGAGAGTAGCGGACCCAGCCAGTTCACAGAGTGGGAAACAGCATGGAGAGTAGCGGGCCCAGCCAGTTCACAGAGCGGGAAACAGCATGGAGAGTAGCGGGCCCAGCCAGTTCAGAGCGAGAAATAGCATGGGGAGTAGCGGGCCCATCTAGTTCACAGAGTGGGAAACAGCATGGAGAGTAGCGGACCCAGCCAGTTCACAGAGTGGGAAACAGCATGGAGAGTAGCGGACCGAGCCAGTTCACAGAGTGGGAAACAGCATGGAGAGTAGCGGACCCAGCCAGTTCACAGAGTGGGAAACAGCATGGGGAGTAGCGGGCCCAGCCAGTTCACAGAGTGGGAAACAGCATGGAGAGTAGCGGACCGAGCCAGTTCACAGAGTGGGAAACAGCATGGAGAGTAGCGGGCCCAGCCAGTTCACAGAGCGGGAAACAGCATGGGGAGTAGCGGGCCCAGCCAGTTCACAGAGTGGGAAACAGCATGGAGAGTAGCGGACCCAGCCAGTTCACAGAGTGGGAAACAGCATGGAGAGTAGCGGACCCAGCCAGTTCACAGAGCGAGAAACAGCATGGGGAGTAGCGGACCCAGCCAGTTCACAGAGCGAGAAACAGCATGGAGAGTAGCGGACCCAGCCAGTTCACAGAGTGGGAAACAGCATGGAGAGTAGCGGACCCAGCCAGTTCAGAGCGAGAAACAGTATGGAGAGTAACGGACCCAGCCAGTTCACAGAGCGGGAAACAGCATGGAGAGTAGCGGGCCCAGCCAGTTCACAGAGCTTGAAACAGCATGGAGAGTAGCGGACCCAGCCAGTTCACAGAGTGGGAAACAGCATGGAGAGTAGCGGACCCAGCCAGTTCACAGAGTGGGAAACAGCATGGAGAGTAGCGGGACCCAGCCAGTTCACAGAGCTGGGAAACAGCATGGAGAGTAGCGGACCCAGCAAGTTCACAGAGCAGGAAAATGTAAGTGCAGCTTCAGAGCGGGAAATAGTGCAAAGAGAAGTGGGCCTGGCCAGTTTGAAGAGCTGTGGGGGAGGAGCTTACCATAAACTGAGTGGGGGAAACAAAAGAGTAACGTTATAGGAAAGTGGTAAGTTCATTGGCTGGTTAAAAAACTGTTCATTTGCATTGCCAATTCTCATTTACTTTGAGTTAGAGTTGAAAAGTAGAAATATTTTACAGGTTAGAAAGACTAAAAACCAGCTGGAAATTTAAATTTAAAAACCAAATTAAAAACTAATTAAATAAAATAGTGATGCAGGGGCAGGCAATGTGCTATATCAGCATGCTATGGCAACTGGTGAACCCTAACCCATTGTGGTCCCTAGTGATCACATCTGTAGCAAGTGTTAGTTGCTTGAGGAACTTTGGCTCAGAGTTGATGAGCTGGTGTCTGAGCTTCAAATACTGCAATACATCAGGGAGGGGGAGAGTTACCTGGATGCTGTGTTTCAGGAAGCAGTCAGACCCCTTAGATTAAATATCTTGAATTTGGCCAGTGGTTAGGGACAGGAGGGTGTGACTATGGGTGAGGTAAGTAATGTGATCCAGGAGGTAGAGTTGCAGGAGCCTCGGACCTTGTTCTTGTCCAACATGTATGAGATTCTTACTCCCTTGTGGATGAGAACGTAGACTGTGGGGAGGATGAGTAAACTGACCATAGCACCATGGTACAGGGAGCCATTCAAGTAGGGAGAGAGAAAAGAAATGTAGTTGTAATTGAGGATAGTATAGTTAGGGTCCTAGACACTATTCTCTGTGACCAGGATCAAGAGTGTCGAAGGTTGTGCTGCCTGCCTGGTGCCCGGGTTCAGGATATCTCACTGGGCTGCAGAAGAACTTGGAATGGGAGGGTAAAGATCCAGTTGTCGTGGACCACATCAGTACCAGTGACAAATGTCGAACAAGAGTAGATGTTCTGCTGAAACAGTATGAGCAGCTAGGGCTAAATTAAAAAGCAGAACCAAAAAGGTAATAATCTCCAGATTACTACTTGTGCCAAGCTAATTGACACAGAGTCATTAAGATTATAGAGTTAAATCTGTGGCTCAAAGATTGATGTGGGAGAAATGGGTTTGAATTCATAGGACATTGGCAGCAGTACTGGGGAAGGAGGGAGCTGTTCCAATGGGACGGTCTTCACCTTAATCAAGCTGGGACCAGAGTCCTGGCGAATTGCATAACTAGGGGTGAGGGGATGGGGGGGGGGGGGGGTCCAGTTGTATGAAAAATTGGAAAATCAAAGTTAAAGGAGAAGGTGGGAGTACAGGTTAATGTTGAGGACTTTAAACTAGTTAAAGGGGGCGAGGGCTCAGGAGAGGTTAGTAAAGTTTCCAGTAATAGAACTGCGTATAGAAAGCGGGATAACTATGAGAAAGGGGCAGTCAATGCTGGGTTGAGGGTGTTGTACCTAAATGTGCGCATACAAGATAAATGAGCTTGTTGCACACTTTGAAATTGACAGGTACGATGTTGTGGGCATCACAGAGACGTGGCTGCAAGTGGATCAGGGCTGGGATCTAAATATCCAAGGATATGAAATGAAAAATGAATAGATGAAAAATGACTATATGTGTCCTATTGAAAGGACAGGCAGATGGGCAAAGGGGGAGGGGTTACATTGTTTGTAAACGATATAGGGTCAGAAGGCATAGAATCTGAATGGGTAGAGTTGAGGAATCGCAAAGGAAAAATGATCCTAATGCGAGTTTTGTACTGGACCCCTAGCAGTGGTCAGGATGTGGGGCAAAAAATAAATCTGGAGATAGAAAAGGTATATAAGAAAGGCAATATTACAATAATCATGGGGAACTTCAATAAGCAAGTGTACTAGGAAAATCAGATTGGTAGATGATCCAAGAAAAGGAATTTGTGGAATGTCTATGAGATGGGTTTTTTGGAGCAGTTTGTGGTAAGGCCTGCTCGTGAGCAGGCAATTCTGGATTTGGTGATGTGTTATGAGATAGACTTGAGAAGGGAACTTAAGGTGAAGGAACCCTTGGGGAGCAGTGACCACAATATGATAGAATTCACCCTGCAGTTGAGAGAAGAAGTTGCAATCAGAAATGATAATTTTACAATTAAGTAATGGTAATTACAAATACATGAGGGAGTAGCTGTCCAGAGTTGATTGGAAGGGGGGCCTAGCAGGGAGACAGTGTAACAACAATGCCGTAGGGGTTTTGGGGGTTATTTGAGAGGCACAACAGAAATTCATCCCAAGGAGGTGGAAACATGCTAAGGAGAGGACAAAGCAACCATGCCTGATGAAGGAAGTCAAAGATAGCATAAAAGTAAAGGAAAGAGCATACAAGGTGGTGAGGAATAATGGGATGCCAGAGGATTTGGGAGCCTTTAAAAGCAAGTAGAGGACAATTTGGAAAGCAATGAGGGGAGAAGATGAAATATGAGTGTCAGCTAGCTAGTAATATAAAGCAAGAGTAAGAGAGAGGCAAGAATGAACAATGGACCACGGAAAAATGAGGCTGTAGAAGTAGTGATGGGGAACAAAGAAATGGCAAAGGAACTGAATAGGTATGTTGCATCAGACTTCACAGTAGAAGACACCAATGGCATACCAGGGGAGGGATTCGCCGACCCCCCCGCTGAGTCGGAGAATCGCTGGGGATCGGCGTGAATCCCGTCCCCGCCATCCTCCAAATTCTCCGGCCCCCCAAAAATCGGCCCAGCGTGAATCGCACCGCCCGCCTCGGAGAATGGCAGGGTCTGGCGTGACTCAATGGGCCCCGGGGCTGCCTGAATTCTCTGGCCTGCGATGGGCCGAGTCCCGCCCGTTTTTTGCCAGTCCCGCCGGTATAAATTGGAGTAGGTCCCTTACCGGCGGGACCTGGCCACGCGGGCGGCCTCTGGGGTTCTTGGGGGGGGGGGGCGGTGGGATCTGGCACCGGGAGGTGCCCCCACGGTGGATTGGCCCCCCATCCGGACTCACCGATCCGCAGGCGGGCCTGTACCGTGCAGGCATTCTCTTGTTCCGCGTCAGAGGCTGTAGCAGGTAATATTTAATAATATTTAATTATTTAATTTTGTGCCAACTATATACTCATCAACTATATACAAACTCATTTTAATGTCACCATTGCTGGTGCGGAAACAAAGCCCTCTGCGCATGCGCAGGTTGACGCCAGCACACGCTGGCGCTCCCGCGCATGCACCAACCCGCGCCAGCCGGCGGAGGCTCTTCGGCACCGGTTGGCGTGGTGCCAAGCCCCTTTCCTGCCAGCCAGCGGGGCGCAAACCACTCTGGGGCGGGCCTAGCCCCTGAAGGTGCGGAGGATTCTGCACCTTTGGAGCGGCCCGACGCCGGAGTGGTTCCCGCCACTCCTCAGTGCCGGGACCCCCCGCCCCGCCGGGTAGGGGAGAATCCCACCCCAGAACTTTGAGAGTCAGGGGACAAAGGTGAGCGTAGTGGGCATCACTAAGGAGAAGGTGCTGGGGAACTGAAAGGTCTGAATGTGAATAAATCACCTGGACCGGATGGACTACACCTCGGGGTTCTGAAGGAAATAGTTGAGGAAATTGTGGAGGCATTGGTGGTAATCTTTCGGGAACCACTGGAGGCAGGGAGTGTCTAAGAGGATTGGAAAATGGCTGATGTAACACCCCTGTTTAAGAAGCGAGGGAGGCAGAAGACGGGAAATGATAGGCCTGACTTTGGTTGTTGGTAATATTTTTGTCTATGGTTAAGGATGAAATTGTGGAGTACTTGGCAGTGCATGGTAAAATAGGACTGAGTCAGCACGGCTTCGTACCTGGATCACATGTTTTGGGGTTGCGAAAAATTGGGAAGAATCTGGGCGGGAGTGTTCATAATCTTAGCCAGGGTAATGGATGAGGAGGTGGATCTGGACCCTTTGGTGGAGATATTTAGGGTCTTGGAGACGCTGGGGCTCATGGAGAGGAGGAAGGATGATTCCTTGGCCTTCGCCTCTCTGATTGCACGGCGGCAACTTTTGCTGGAGTGGCAGTCGGCATTGCCACCGGGGGTAGCAGCATGGTTGGGTGACCTGTACGACTTCCTGCGATTAGAGAAGATGAAGTATGAGTTAAGCGGCTCTTCAGGGGGTTTGAGTAAAGGTGGGGAATGTTTGTGACTATGTTTGAGGGGATGTTCGTCGCAGGGTAGAGGGGGTGAAAAAGAGGAAAAATCTGTACAGACTGTATAGTTGATTGTTGGGAAGTGTTTCCCAGGGTGTTTGTTCACTGTAACCTGTTTTGATACATGTTTGTAATAAAATACATTTTTTTTAAAAAGTACCTGGATGTGTCCTTGGCACGTCACAACATTCAAGGCTATGGGCCAAGTGCTGACAAATGGGATTAGGTAGGTAGGTCAGGTGCTTTTCATGTGTCGATTCAGACTCGATGGGCTGAAGGGCGTCTTCTGCATTGTGATTCTGGGATAGGTACTGACCTGTAGTGCAAGGATGTTCGGCAGAGTAAAGGTAAATGTGGAGCTAGAGAACCGCCCACATGGTGATGTAGAGAGTCACATGATAGTAGACGGTAGATGCTGGAAGGAGCCAGCATAGAGACAGCACCCATGCATGGAAATACCTTGTATATGCATATAGTTATGGGATAACAATAAACTGTTTATCTATACAAGCCTCCAGACCTTTCTGTAAAACAGCTAACAGCCTTTACAACATGTTTCATCTTCCAAAGTTGGGCACCTGTTCAGAAAGTTTCTATTCATGGTTTCCAGTGTTGCTGAAGTGACATTATAAAATGTGGCATAAAAGGTCACTCCATGCATTCCATGTCCATCCAGGCTGATAATGGAAAATATAATGCATACAAAAATTCAAAAAATGAAAGGCTAGATCAAGCAACCTCTTTATTGGTTTCTATACTTAACTTTGAAAAATGATTAACGTCTTCTTTTATTCTTTGTAAAAAGAATCACTTTGAAGTAGATCCTCAAAGTCTAAGAGTATCGTAAGAAAGCTGGGCCTAGAATGTGTAAATATGCTTTTTTGTGAGCAACTTTGCTTTTACCTTGGAGTTTGTACATTTGTACAGGGTAGTTTGTCCAGTATTATATCACAGATGAATGTTCAAATGACACATTATCCCACAAGTGCTTTCCAACTTGTCACAGAAGCAGATTTGGCTTTTAACTGACTAAAGGTTCATGCACCATGTGGAAGTAGAATCAAGCTACCTTCATATAATGACTGTTATTTGTTGGATATTAGTAGCTGACAATACAATGAATGGTAAGCAAAGGGCATTTAGTGCTGGGTGCAGTGTACCTTTCAGTGTGTATCTAAACTAAAACTTGTTCACAAGCACTGTGCTGACAACCACTGGTATGCAGACTAGATCCAGCACTGGCACAGAAAGCTGGACAGTGGAAAGTTCCAAACCTTGCGACCTTCCTTATGTTTGAATGCTGATTTTAGTCAGTCAGATTAACACTGGTTTCCTTCTGATGTTGAACACCTCCTCCGGATCTGTCAAAATCCCACATGTGACATCAGTGGTAACGTAAGTTACTCACTGCCTGTGCCTTGTGCTGAGGATTCCATGAAATCCTGATACTTTTAGAAAGTCTGAGACCTCTTTCATTCCAAACTCTCTTTTAAAAAAGAAAATAGACTAATTTGTATTGCGCTCTCATGCTTTAGTTAAGAGTGCCAGAGAAGGCATTGTAAATGTCTGGAAGGTCTATCTGTGTTTTTATTTTATGTTTAGACTCTTACTATCTGTTTTCAGTTTTGCTTTACGTTAGGAAGGAATGTGAAGAGGTGTTTGATGCACTAATGTTGAAAACTCCTTCTCTGAAAGGCCTAATCGAGGCGGTAAGTAATGAAACTACCTCTTATTTCTTATTGCTTCATCTACATAGTAAATACAGGTCTGAATGTGATTGTTCCTCATAGAGGAAGACTTTGCAGCCCTTTGCTACCAGATGATGCTGCAGTGCTTGCTGTGTCGACAGAGAGGTTTTTGAAAACGTATATTGCAGCACACTTATTCCCATCCTGGCTAAATTCAGATTCTTTATCTATGTCTGAACAGTCACATGGGAATGTTTGGGGGGAGGGGGGGGGGGGGGCTGGCTGGTGGTGGAAGCCACGGGAATGCATCTCACTGAATATATATCTGTGTATATACTAAAGACTGAGACAGGAGTTCAGGGAGAATTATTTCAATATTTGCCAATGAAACAAACCTTGGGAAAATAGTGAAAGGGATAAGAGCAGACTTTAGGAGAGTAGATTGGAGAAATAAATACCTGGCAGATGAAATTTAATGCAGAGAAATACAAACTGATGCATTTTGGAAGAAAGAATGGAGGGAGATGAAGTTAAATGGTACAATTTAAACAACAAACATGTGGGAGTTCACATACAGGAATCTTGTAAGACGGCAGGACAAGTCGATTTTAAAAATAAACATTCCGGATTCTTCCTTTAGAAATAAAGGCAAAGCTCACAAAACCAGGAAGTTATGGTAATGTTTTCTAAATCACAGGTGAGGCCTCTGGGAGTGTTGTCCAGTTCTGGGCACCACATTTTAGTAAGGACCTTTAGAAAGAGAGTGCAGAGGTGATTTACGAGAGTGGTACCAGGGATGAGAGATTTCAGTAATGTGGAGGAACTGGAGAGGTTGAGATTATTCTCCTGAGAACAGAGAAAGTTGAGAGATTTGATTACGACGTTCAAAATTATGAGGAGTTTTGATAGAGCAGGAGGAACAATTTCTACCGAAAGGAAGGTTAGAAACCAGAGTACAAAGATATAAGACAATTGGGAAAAGAATCAGGTGGAGATGTAGAGAATTTTTTTATATAGTGTTAATGATTCGGGTAGTATTCCACTTTCCTCCCTCTGACCCTCCCATTTGCTGTTTCCCTTCCTGACCCCCCCCCCCCCCCCCCCCCCGCTCCTCGCCATTTCCCTTCCTGACCCCCCTCCTTGCCATTTCCCTTCCTGACGTCCCTCCTCGCCGTTTCCCTTCCTGACCCCCCCTCCTTGCCATTTCTCTTCCTGACCCTCCCATTTGCTGTTTCCCTTCCTGACCCCCCCCGCTCCTTGCCATTTCCCTTCCTGACCCCCCTCCTTGCCATTTCCCTTCC